>NC_048595.1:66109020-66409020 GCF_003668045.3 Cricetulus griseus | reverse complement strand
ATCCCTCCCTCCCTCCCCCCCCCTCTCTCGGTGGATCTGAACCCAGGATCCTGCATATACTAGATAACTGTTCTACTGAGTCACAGCTTCAGCCCCACATGAACAACCCTTCGTTGCTACTTGAATCCAAGAAAGGACACATCCATTTTGTTCTCTCAGGATAGCCTGCTTGTTAATGAAGAGCACAGACTCAGATCTGTCTGGTTTGGATTTAAGGCCACCTCCAACTTTATATTGTCATATTAACTCACAAGGAAATCTTTATACAAAGCCAGATGTGACATGCCTGCTGTCACTTAGGACCACAGGTACAAATTTAAAGTATGATTTGGCATAGTCAAATTCTTATATGAGTTATTATGTGGCAGCAGGTTAGAATTTGAAAGGCCCATAAGCTCTTCAGGTCTCCACTTTGTTTCATTAAATTTGCAGATGAACATACTAAGGCCAACAAAAGGGAACCCTTGTTTAAACTCAGGTGTTAGACTTCTTTCTCTGTATTTCTTTTCTATTACATTTATTTATTTAGCATGATAGTGTGCATGAGTGCAGGAGTGCACATGCCTCAGGGTGAGTGTGGAATACAGAGAATAACTTACTAGAGCTGGTTCTCCCACCATGTGATTTCCAGGGATTGAAATCAGGCCATCGCTCTTGGTGGCAAGCACCCTCAGCTTCTAAGCCACCCTGGTAGCCATTTTTTCTGGTTAGTTTTTAACAATGCTGCATTTTATATTAAATCTTGCTGTCCTCTACAGTCTCCATAGTAAGACAGTAAGTCTATCTCAAGATCAGGTACATGAAGGATCAGGAATAATAATCTGGTGCTAGAAATGCCAAGAAATATATCAACACTAGAACTTCATGCACTAAATATGATCTTTTTGTTAGTTCAAAAGACATAGTTTACCAACAAAGCACAGTGCTAGCCAACAGATTTGGCGGCAGTTGATTTCCAGGCACAGAATTTCCTGTGCTAACAATGCTCAGTTTACATATCATTGGCCAAACAAAAAGTTACAAATGCCAATGAAATCTCTGCTGTCTTCTAGAATGCTGTGCTATAAATCTCTCAAATAATGTACAAATAAAAGTGTGTAAGGACACCAGAAACTTCCCTTGATCCAACCAAACTCAGACATCACACTAAAGACTAGATATATACTTACAAAGCACTCTGGTTAAAAAGAAAATCGCTTCTCTCTATCATCAAAATAATTATTTGGCTAACAGGAATTAATTCAGATTGATGGATGTATATTTTATAATTCTTTCTATATTTCTTATTATTTTACTTAATAATGAAGAAAAAATTATGATAATCTCAAAACTTCTTCAAGATTACAGGCACAACACTTCCATACTGTGATTACACACCAAAATTGTACCCCAATCTAACTGTGCAATCATAGAACTAATAGTGCCTTCTTCCTAGAGGTGCAGGAATATCATTGTATCCTGTACCAGTATCCTGTATCAAAATAATGTTTGTTATTGAAAAAAATAATGACTGTTACTGACACTTTTTGCAATCTGTTAACAAAAAATATATTTAACACAGGTCATTTAACCTTGTTGGCAAAAACAAAACTGCAATGGCAATCACCCCAAGCCCGTGTGTATAGTCAAGCAAAATGGACATGCATGTCACACAAAAACACATCCATATGGAGACAAACCTTAAATGGTGTGGGAGCAAAAGGATCAGTTGGGGAATAATGGGAGATGGCAATACTTGGCTGTGGTAGCTCCTACAGTGATAGAAAACAGATCCCTTCAGGTGTGGCTTCCTCTCCTATCCATGGCACGGTAACATGAAAATCCAATGAATATTCATGAAGTGCTTTGCAAAAGAAAATGTTGACCGTTTTCTCCCTTTCTGTTACCAAATTATGATATCAAAGAATTTCTATAAATTTTTGTCTCAAATTTGCTTTTAAAATTTCATTAGAACTAGAGAATATCCAAGTATGACTGACAAGCATGGAAACATTTACACCTCCTGATTTGGTATTCATATAGACTTAATTTATGAATATTCAGGAGCTTTGTCATGTACACACACACACACACACAATTATTTGCAGAGTGGTTAACTCATGGAAAAGCCTTTATGATTATTTTGTACAAGTCTGAAGATGTTTTGAGACAATACAAGGCTTAAGAATATATATATATATATATATATATATATATATATATATATAATGAAGTTTACACAAATGGCAACAAAAATTTAAACATTAAAACATTAAATCACACTAAAAAATACTGGGCTCCCATTTTAAATTTCAGGTAAGAAAACAATATTCTCTGGCTGGACAAAGTGCTTAGAAAGGACCTGAGCCCGTGCAGAAAACACAGTGGTTTGTTTTTGTAAACAGTGAACTAGGACAAAGGCATAGTAGCAACAACAAACATTTGCAAAGTCAACGACAAGACAATGGACATTATCCAACCTTGTCTGTGGCGAGCTGGAGAGAGTCAGCAAATGGGTTAGTGCTGCTGAAGCTGTACTTAGGGTAAAGGTTGTGCGGCAAGGAAGGCAAAGGGAATTTCTAAAAGGAAACAGAAGATGTACTGAAGGCACAAGAAACGCGTTTAAAACAACCCCCCTCTCAAGATCAAAGTACTTACTGGTTTAGAGAGCTGCCTAGTGGAAACCAAAGGCTGCCTGAGTAGGCAGTGTGCTCTTCTTAAACAGTTACTAACTGTTTGTTTCTAATGACCCAATCCTACACTGGAGTCTAATCTCTCCATAAAGGAAACTGGATTGCAAGCTGACTCAAACTTCTTCCATTTTCTCTGAAGGTTTTACTGCCATGGAAATGCATATGCTCTGCCCTTGTTAGAACTAGCTTCTGACTCCTGAGTACCAATACTCCTGTTTCCAAGGAAAGCCACAACATTTTTTTATTTACTTTTAGGAGGGAGTGACAGGACTTTCACTAGTATATGTAGAATGCACAGTAAGCACTTACCTGCCAGCCTGCTAGTAACCTTCCTTTCTTTACCCTGTCCCTCATTAATGAAATTGCACTCTGACTGCCAGAAGATGCTGATTTACAACAGTCACATTTTTTAAACTTTAAAAGGTGAAAAAAAAAAATGAACCACTATACAGTGCATTCTAGTTTTTGTGGAGATTCGACAAAAAAAAATAAGGAAAGAAAAACTTTGATAACATCTCCTACATTACTAAAGAATTTACAGCTTTGGATAATATTTAAAGTCTGTGTTTAGAGTGTTTCTCCTAGATTTTTTGCTTGCCTGTAGTAAGCCCCTAACCAGGACTGTAAAAGCTGAAGATACATATCAAAGGCAGGAAGTCAGCCAAATAGAATTTAGCACGTTCATATTTAAAAAGAAAAAAAGAAGTAATTTCCTTAGCACAATAAATTCTTCCTTTCACACTCACTATCTTTTCCTTCTATTGACTGTATCTTCCAATGAAAATTGCAGACATTTAAAAACTCATGCTGGCTCCAATTAAATGTTTGTGTTACTTGTCTCTGAAAAAGCCCCATTGCCGGGCATGGAGCGGAGGGACTGGTCACGTGACTTTGCCCTGTACAGGAGAGCATGCTGGAGACAACTGTCCTCCAGTGCCAGCATCCACGCTTATGCCACATTACCCTTTCAATATGCGCTTCCTGCAATGTTTTTCCCAAGAGGCAAGACAGGAAAAGATATGGGTACAATGACATTTCTGTTCCTCTCAACTTCCTCCCTGCTTTTCAGTTTAAAATGTCAACTCCTGCTTTACTTAAGAGGCATAGAAGTGCCAAGAAACATGACCACTTAGTAAGATGGAAGAGATGACTGGGCAGTGGAAATCACTGGAGGCCTTCTGGTGTGGACAGAGATTATTTCTATTCAGCATGCATGGCAGATCCAGGGCCCGAGTGTCCTTTGTAACTGTGTGGAGCAACAACAGAACCATAATGACAGGAGATGGTGAGAGACCCCAAGTTTTCATTTTTCTCCAGACCTCACAAGATTTCAATTTGGCACTGACAACATAGTATAAGGTCAAAGGAGGAGCTGGACGGGTAAGTCACTTCTGTCCATAGGGAAAGTTACAGAACTGATTGTTAAAATAAAGAAAAAAAAAAAAAAGAGGATGAAATGTCCTTAGGACCATGGAAGCAAAAAAAAATACATACATATATATATATTATATATATATATATATATATATATCTGAGAGGACACTAAAACATCCTCTGGCCCAATTAAGACTGTCACACTGATGGGGTTATATGGGGCATGCTGTATATTCGCATCTCTGAATAGTCAAAGCACACAGAGAGAGACAGACAGGCTTCTCAACTGTGTAAGATTTTCCAGAAGCTTTATCTTCTGCTCACAAAGAAAACTTCGTCATACAGGGACTCTTGGGTAAATGCATTTGTGGTGTTTTTCCTTTAGCTAACCACAGGCCTGATTACTTCCATTTGGAAGTAAATCACCACTAACAAAGAATATCTCATTTTAAATGCAAAATTAATTCTAGTTTCCCAAAGCAAAATGTGTCTAACTTGACTAAACATGTCATTTCTAAGCAAGATTTATCCTGGAATAATTGCTATAAAATTAGGTGTCATTATGCCTCAAATAAAAAAAAATAGGAATATTTTCCAGGTGTATGAGACAATATCTTTCCAGCTCATTAGAAAATGTGATTGGCATTGAAAGAAATGTTTGTAGTTTAAGTGTTCAAAGTAATATTAAGAATCACTATTCACCAGTTTATAATATTATCCTAAATTATGAGTTAGAAATTAAAATAAAACAAAAAAGGGAATAAACCCTCCCACATACAAAAATGGCTGTAACTCAACTTAAACAGCCATTTACAATATTACCATGCTGTGTCTATGTTTAACACAACAAATGTTAACAAATGTATGAAGATTTGTAGTTATTTAAACAAACTGAATAGCATTTGCAAAGAATGCAGCATGAGACAGCCCTATCATTTGGCAGATTTTCTATCTGAATGGATAATTATTACCTAACAATAAACAACTGAATGGTTAAAAAACGACAGATGTGAAGAGAACTGCTTAGATTAAGAACCACTCCATCCACTCCACACTGTGAACCCCAGGCCAGAGCCACACCTGTCTTGACAACAAGGCAATGGACTAGTAACATGAACCTCGGTTCTGTATTCAGTAGCCCAGAAGGCTCATCTCGCTCATCTTGCTGATCTCCCAGGGTGCCTGCTGCTTTCCTCTCATCATTTCAACATTAATATCTTAAATCTTAATTTCCCAGGTTGAAATTCAATATGGTTTACATATACAACACCACATATTTTAAGTTTCGCATGAAGCCTTTGGCTGCTCTCACTTGTACAAACATTTTTCTTTCAAAGCCAATCAACCCTAGACCTGCCAGCACACACAGGTCTGGGGAATGGGTGTACAACCAAAGCTTTTACACTCGAAAACCGGCATCTCCCAGAACTTCAGGAGCTCATGGAATCTTGGGAAATTAGTACTAAGAAAATTCTACTCTGGAGGCACATAGATGTCTCTGCATATAAAGAGACCTTTCAGTGAGGCATAAAGGATTCAAAAACAACAATAAACTACTATCGGCAAAATGTTCACCTTCGGCATCATTAGGACATATCAAGTATGCTAACCTGCAGTTTGTATCCTCTCTATCAGTAATAGTCAGTGATAAATAATCTTAAGTTTTATTTTTATTCAGAGTTTTGCTAGATACTATCAGTAGCATCGAATTTGAAATCCTCCTGGCTTGGCCTCTGACAGCTGGGATTGCAGGAACACCACATCATAACTGGTCTCTAAAATAAACTTTTCAACTACTTTAACAATGATGGCCGAAGGTTAAATGCACTAGTAGGTTTCTGTCCCCACAGATCTGTGATGACCTCCATTCTGACTATATCTGAGAAATAATTATGAAATGATAATGATTTGTATATAAGGAGAATGTACTTTATACAAATACATTAAAGATCTGACATGACTGCATAGGTAGAGTCTATCTAAAGAATAAATTTAGGGAAAAAGAGAAATCTTTATAGCTTCCAAAAGACTCAACTAAAAATGACTAGTATTTATTCTACACATCATATTCTATTTCTTTCATTAATTTATTTTTTAATCAAAATGAATACTAGCATGATATCAACTTGACATGGTGACAACTTAATTCTTCCTTCATGTATTTCAAAGTCTTCACATATACGGTAGAAGAGATTTGCAGGGGAGCTCAGTGTTTCCATAAAGCAATAGATACCGTTTATAAACACCTTCTGAGACTTCAAAGACTGGTAGGTGCACATGCAGACAACTTGGTCCTTGCTACATTAGACTCCAAGTTGAGCACTGTATCAGTAGGCCTACCTTGCCCTTTGTGTTTGCTTACCCTTGGTCTGTTTATAATGCTCTGTACCATAAATACTACAGGGTTGCCTGCTTTCCGAATGGCTTCCACAGCTTGTTCATGGCTTGCATCTCTGAGGTCCATTCCATCCACCTGCAATGGAAGGCCTCAGCTTAACATTTTAAGAAGCTAAGAGAACAGAAGAGTGATTTGGATCAGGAGTTCTGAGGCCCCTTTAGATCCTGGGAGATTGGTTTCAGTATCAAAAACAAAAGGAGCTGTTAGGCTGCACACTTCTCATCCCTCCATGGCTTTGTGGCACATTGCTTCGATACAGGGCTTCCAAAGTCCCCTGGAATCATAACCAGTTGGAATGAGGGCTCTGTTTCTGCATTCCTCATTGCACTAGCTGCTCTTCTATATTCCTGAATCACTTTATGGACAAGTAGAATTAAAGAAACAGTCTAGAGAGATGCATTCAACGTCCCTGTCATCAAAGTCTGTGTTGGGCTGCTAATTCTTCATAAAGTAATTTACTAAGGACATTGCAGGAGCAGGGAGATTGATTCTTCCTGGGTTTCTCCTAGAGAGATTTAAGGAATAAACAAAATAGTGATATTCAGAAATGTGAGACTACTGCTAAGTTAGTTTTGCAAAAGAATCTGTAGTAAATGTAACAGAAGCTGGAAGCCAAGAAATTGTGCTTGTTTGTTAGTTTCTTATATAAATAGTTTGAAAAATGAAAGTCATTTATTTGTACTCTTTTGTGGATGATGATCAGTTTAGCTTATGCACTAGATGGTCAGGAAGGAACATAGTGAAAGGGCCAAATACTAATCCTGTCAGGTATCTGTAGATTTTGTCATTCCCAATTACCAAGTAAAGCTCAGAGTGGACACAATTCTGTGGAAAAGAAGCAATCATTAAATACTGACATAGAATTATGCACATTTAGTTAAAAGCCTCTCGGGTTGATACTTTGGTAATATGACGGCATTTTTAAATTCATACTAAAATGACTTTTATTGTTTCTATCAAATCAATAATCCTGCCTACTGTAGATCAAACATTGTTCTTCAAGTCCAAAGCAAGCACATTAGTATAGAGCTGTTATAGAATCCCAGGACTACAAGGGCCTAGGCTTCTTATTTCCTAGGGAAACCCTGCACGTGATGTACTGAAGAAGTAACCACTAACCCAAGTGCAGGTATTTTGCAACACACATGAACATATCCTTTCGTTTCAATTGGAAAGGAATGTTAAATTTAATTAATATAGTTTACCTTTACTAATTTAATTATTATTTCATTGTTTTAAAGGACATTTTAGGGGCAAACTATGGACAATCATGTCTAAAGATGATTGTAAATAATTCTTGTTTTTCTCTTTAGGCAAAAAGTATTTAATAGTTAAACTACACAAAATAAACACCCTAGTAACAATTTAAAATTGCAACTTTTAGATGGAGTTCTAAATAAAGAAATAATTCCATTAAAGGGGCTAGTTTATCATTTAATGAGAGTAGGTCCATCTGTCCTGTCACTTGTTCTTACAGAGGGTCACAGGAAAAGGAAAGACACAAGATGCCAATTTCCTCTCAAACTTCAATTTCTCAGTTCCTCAGGCCCAGAGAATGAATGGAGAGTGAATGAGCTGGCCAATACTCAAACATTTTTTATTTTCAATTTACAATTCTGGGGAGCTAAACCCCAGGCCTTAAGTGTGTATGCAGTGACCACCCTGCCACAGAGCTAAATCCTAGCCAAGTATTCATTCTGAATTACAACTGCTATACAATATCCAACCCTCTGAACTAGGAAGGCATTTGAATGTGTAAGACTTATGGACTGAGAAAATGAGACAATCACTTATATAAGGAAACACAATGTCCATCACAGTCACAACCATCTTTACTTATCAGTAACTCCTTTCCTTTTACTCTATAGTCCAGAAAAACTGGAACCACTTCTCAACATTTTAAATCTAACTGTGCCTGGTCTGATTAAACATTTTCCTGTACTTCTTGATTCCTTCTGGCCAGGCAGGCACAGTGTCTAGTCTACTGTGGACACTAGCTCCTGGCTCAGCACTGGGAACATATTAGCTGCTTTGTAAATGTGTGTGTGTCTCTACAGCACATAAGAACTCTGTGTAAGATATTAAATTTTAATTAAGGATGGTATATTTGACTATGTGGTCCTCTCTTTCACACTGCAAAGTGTTTGCTATGCACGAGCACACACAGGGCTTTCTGTGAATGAGCACAGCACTGAGGAGAAGGCTCCTAGTTTTGTTGAAACTTTAATTTAAAAAGTAATCAAGTTTACAGCATTGAAAATTTGAGGAGACAAGACTCACCTGGAACAAAACATCACTGAGAAAGTTTATCTACATAGAAATGACTATGATAAAATATTCCTGGCAGTAATATCTTCCTGGAAAACTTAATTACGAGATGTATGGTTTCCTGTTATATACATGACATTAAATATTTTAGTTTTCCCAAAGGAAATTTTCAAAATTTATATTAATTAGGACCGATGCTTTTAAAATTGGTTGTCTGTATTTCTAAACATAAATGTGTACATGACACACATAATTTATCATCACACACACACTCACACAAAATAGATGAAAAGAAGAAAATGCAACAAACACTTGACTATAACACTGGGGCAAGGATGGAAACACCTTCGGTCAGAAAGTGAAAAAGAGAAAACGTTTTGAACAGAAAGCTCACTAAAGGTTACCTCAATTATTCTGTCTCCAGGCTTCAAGGTTCCGTTTTTGCCAGCCGGACTGTCTTCAAGAACATGTTTGATGAATATGCCCCTCATTACTTCACCATTGCTGAGGCGGCTCCCCATTCCTCGACCCCCAACAATGCTGATGCCCAAGGACTTGCTTGGTTCTCTCCAAAGTTCCACCCTATAAAAAAATAAAATAATAAACCCCCAAGAAAAAACAAAGGAAAAACTTTAGAATGTCCTGTACATGACTCAGTTATTGCTATGATGAAACACCATGACCTGACCAAAAGTAAGTTAGCGAAGAAAGGGTTTATTTCAGCTAACAGTTCCATGTCATTGTTCATCATCATTCAAGTTAAGAGCAGGAACTCAAACAGGGCAGAAACCTGGAGGTAGGAGCTGATACAGAGGCCATGGAAGAGAGCTTGCTTGATTCTCGTGACTTGCTCAGCCTGCTTTCTTACAGAACCCAGGACCACCAGCCAGGGATGGTACCACCTACAATATGCTGGACTCACCCCATTGTTCACTAATTAAGAAAACACCTCGAAGCTTGATGTTATGGGGGGCATTTTCTCAATTGAGGCTCCCTTGTCTCTGATGATTCTAGGTTATGTGAAGCTGATATAAACCTAGCCAGTACAGACACAAAGAACATAGGTAATAAAAAGACATAGACAAATTGGACCTCATTAAAATGATAGGAAAAAGAGACAACTCACAGAAGGAAAACAACATTTGGGAATCACACATCCGATAAGGAATTAATAGCCAGAACATCTGAATGAACTTTCTAAAATTCAGTTACCAACCCCCCCCCAAAAAAATAGATCTAATAAAAATTAGAATAAATAAAAATTTAGTTATAGGCTTATAAATGGTTTATAAACATGAAAAAATGATGACTAACATCCTTAGAGACACAATCAGTACCCAATAGTATAATACCTCATACCCATTAGGATGAAAATTATTAATAAAAACAGAAAATCACTAGTGTCTATAAGAATGGAGAGAAACTGGATCTCTGTGCATTGCTGACAAGGTACAGCCAAAATGGGTAACTACCATATGGGAACACAACCAAAAGAATAAAAATCAGGGTTGTGAAGAGATATTTAAACACATACATCAGAAAAACATCATCTGAAACAGTTAAAAGGTAGGTGCAACCCTAATGTCTATTAGACATTAATTAATAAGGGCCGATGAGGGGGTTTGGTGCATCAAAGTGCTATCTGCATAATCCTAACGTTCAAGTTTGATCCCTGGAGCCCATAAAAGCTAAACATGTTGGCTCAAATCTGTAATCTCAGTACTGTAAGGAGATGGGAGGCACAGACAAAAGGACTACCCAGAGGTTCCCAGGCAGCTAGCCTGGTGTACACTGAGAAGCAGAAACTGGAATTACCTTGCCTTGAATTATTGGTAGGAGATAAACCAACTTTCAGAAATTGTTCTCTGACCTCCACATGTACCCACACTCATGAACACACATACAATAATGGATGATTTTAAAATTTAAAAACAAACAAGAAAAATGATACATAGCTTATGGGGATTACTTTCTATCTTAAAAGGGAAGAAAATGCTGAAATAAGTTTTGACATCCACAAACTCTAAGTATACTATGCTATATAAAATTGGCCAGCTAAATGAAGTAAGAACAAATGCCTATGGCTGTACTCACAAGAAGTCCAGAGGAGGCATATTCAGGGACAGGACATAGATTGGAGTTTGCTCAGGTGGAAAGTAGATAGGGAGGTAATGTTTGTGGACACAGTCTTAATTTTACAAGATGAAAAGTCTTCTGTAGATGATGGTACTGTATTTATATAGTGAAGGTTCTCAAAGCCTCTGAATCACACACTTAGAATAATAAATGTATAATCTCAATGACACCCTAGTCATAAAAGATTAATTTAAATATTTCCAAAATTATGTGTTTTGTTGGTATTAATATTGGACTCACATTCTAGGCTAAAATACAGGCCAGTGAAGAAGTGCCATTTTGCAGGAGTGTTAATAATACAGACATTACAAGATCAGGAGACTCAGTTACCACTGAACAGATGGCAGCTTCTAGGTTTAGCAGCCAAATCCAGGGAAAGAACACTTTTGCACACACTAATCAGAAGCTTGCCTCTGTGGGAGTCTTTCTTGCCAGAGCAGACCTGGTCATTAACAGTCAGGGCATGAAGGGCAGCCGCCGACAATATTCTATATGAAATAATCCTTCCAGCACCTCCTGAGGTTCCCTGAACTGCTTTGCACCTTCCCTCCAGGAAGCACAGCAGCTCCTCACTGTTCTGTAAGTTGATTTCATATGCTACTACCTTGTAGCCTTAGCAGTTTATCTACTGTCCCTCCCTACCCACAGAATAAACACAGAACTCACACAGAATAGCCATAAACAGCTAGAGGTAAGGATGGAGGCTGAGGATCTAAGTGGTAACGTGACTGCTTGGTGTTTGATGTCAAGCACTACAAAAGAAAGAAGAGGTAAGGATGGACTGACAGGACCATCCTGTGAAAAGGGAGAGATGAAGCAAGAGGTGATTTCTAGTGAGGAAGAAGTTCAAGGTGTTGATAAGACCCTACATCTATTCCAGACTTAATGAAAGACAATGGTGTTGGACATCGACGGCAAGGAGACAGAACTGTCAATTTGTCCTCAACACTGACATTTGGGGTGTTTCAATGAGAGGAAAAATAGGGCTTTGGCAAAGTGAATGAACTGTCAGAAAGAAGGGGCTAGTGTAGGGTAGCAGGTATGTCAGACGAGATACACATACACAGCCTGATCCTCTTTGATCAGGCTAATTTATTTTTTTCTTAACTGAATATATATATAATCCTAGAAAGTTGATTTGTTTCGTTGGAAGAAATTGGAGCATGATCTTTGTGAATAAACAACCTAAAACATTATTCCACATTTTCTCTCTAGTCTATAAAACTCGAAGAACCAACATCCTTTTTTGTTTTTTTATATTTAACTTTTATAGTAATATTATTATATATTATTGCAGCTGTCTGTGTGCCTGTGTGTACATCCACAAATGTGTGTGTGTCCGTGTGAGGTATACTCACTGTACATACATGCATATGCAGCTGTGTGTGCCTGTATCTGCATATGTGTCTGTGTGAAGTGTACACATATGTATGTGCAGATGTGCGTGCCTGGGCATACAGAGGAAGAAAAGGCTCTTTAGCCCCTCTTCAATATTTCTTGAATCACTTGTAACAGTAAGTTGGTCAAATACAGAAATTTAGCCAATGTATGTATACACATTAGAAGCCAGGTAGGAATCTTGAGCTCTCAAAAAAAAAAAAAAAAAAAAAAAAAAAAAACCTTTAAAAAGGAAGACAGGAAATGTCCCCTAAGGCTTTCCATTGATATATGTCAGTTAAAATGATTTCTGGAGTGATATAATCAGCAAATTTTAGGAAGGCTTAGGGTGTCCCCACCTCACTCCTCAAGGGAACTAAAGTTGTTCTCACTTAATCATCATATCAAGCCTAGAAGGTACATACTCTTTAGACTCCAAAAGGAAGAATCACAGATTCAGGAACTCTGGCACTGGGTACTCTACTGTACCTCCAGTTTAAACATGCTATGATGTATGCTCTTTGAATCCTTAAACAATGCAGACAACAGTCAAATGATCACACAGGCATGGAGCTAGGCTGCCCAGTCATTAGACACAGCATGGTGAGTATCCCTGGGAAAGAAGGACACCTGTCAAGAAGCACTTTGCAGAGCACACTCTGGCTCTGGGACCAGACAGCTGGGTTGTGTGAGCAGAGTCCCTGGATTGCAGCCCTGCTCTTCTGCTACTTAATCACATGATACTAGGCAACCTACTGAGTTTCTTTGTCTTATTTATCTCAGCTGTGAAATGCAGCCAATAAAATTCTCCAATAAGATAGTCTTCTGCAGAATTAATTACTTAATATGTAATTGTAAAACAAAAGCTTTGGTATAGTGCATAGAGTAAGCAACAAATAAATCTATGATGATGATAGTAACAATCACCATGGTGGTGATTTTCACGGGGATTGCAGGAAGTATACTATTCTATGGGTATGACAATTGAGCATGTATGTACCCACCTCCACAAACCTGAAGTGTGTAAAGACAAGGTAACATTTTTTTTCAACTTAAATGGGTTTTATTTGCTTCCCACTAACAAATCTTTATTTCCATTCATGAGAGCTGTAAGTCAACCATATTCAGCTTCCTTGCCCAGTAATTCAAAGGAAAACTCCAAAAAGATTAGTAAAGAAAAATGTAGGAATTAACACCCCCTAAATTTTTAAAAATGTTTAAGGTTGAAAAATGTTTTAAATTTGTAATTCCTAATAGGAAAACATTATCTGAATGAAGATCCTAATGGCAAACCACTGTAAAATGCTTCAGCCTCATTCCATGCATAAAGGAAGGGATTATCTTCGAAGCACCCCAGCTCTCCGGATGAGGTCAGAGATACACTGGTTTGTATTATTGCAACATCCAGTAAATGAGCTAAGCTGCTCTTCATTCAGCATTGTTATGACATTATGCTTGACCTCCAAACTTGGCCAACAATTTACTGATAACCTTTGGGTTGCTCTGATATTTTGACATATTTGCTGGGTTCTGGGCCACATCCTGGAAAGCCACCATGACTTCTGGATCTTGCATGGCTGCAAGAAGCTCTGGGTCACTGAGAATTTCATTGAGTCCAGACATTCCTGCCATTCCAGGCATGCCTCCTCCCATGCCAGGCATTCCTCCAGGAAAACCACCTGGAAAAGAGCCATACTGAGCTCCAGGCTGTCTTCTGGCTGCTTCTTCTCTTTGTCATGCTCCTCTCAAGCCTTCTTCACCATTTCTGTTCTTTCTTGTGTCTCTTGCTCTTCACGTTTGCACTCATACTTTCTCCAATGTTCAGCAATTTTTTGTGCCCGAGGTTGAACTTCTTTCAGCATTGCACTGGCATCCTTATCATAATCCAGTTTACAGGCAAGGGCAAGATCATGAGCTGCTTCTTTCCAGTGACCCAGGAGTCTGTGTGCTTTCCCTCTCCACTTGTATGGCTGAGCTGAATCAGGTTTATTTCAATGACTCTGTCACAGTCTCGAATGGCAGCATTTGGCAGCAGTTGCTGTAATTTGACGAAGACACTGGCTCTCTTGCCATACAGAAAAGCCAATCGAGGGTTTAGCTCGATGGCATCAGTGAACAAGTCAATGGCTTTCTGCAGCTCATCATCATTTAGGGCTTCAATGGCAGCCCCCTTCTTTTCATTTGCTTGATCCATCATCTCCTCAGTTATCTCTGCATTTTCGTCTCCCATTTCTTGAGGGGCATCAGTGTCTGGCTCAATTACACCATCATTGCCAATTTCTAGATCACTCCCCTCACTTGATGGTTCATCCATCTTTATGTTTTCCTCTGTCCTATTATCTCTTTTTTTTTTCTTCCTTGACCTTGTCTTCTGACGTAGCTTTATGAGTAGCAGGTGGTACTTTACCCCCTCCATGCTCTCCACCCATTCCCTCAGGAAAATAATTTTCTCGATGTGCAGGACGCTCGGATCCTGCTTACACAGCTTCACGAAAGCCCGAAGCTCGCTCACTTTGCAGGGATACATGGTTGGGAGGCGGGAGGCCAGAGGCTGGAGGCTGGGGAGGGGGGCGGGAGAGGATGGCGGTGGAAGCCCAAGGCCAGGCCTTGGCTCAAAGTGATCGAGGAGAAAGGGGGGCGGCTGCCGACAGGCAGAACAGACTAGAACTCCCAGGCCGCTGGCTCCTCCCCGGCAACCGCCCAAGGTAACATTTTCTATCCATTGACAGAACACTTTAAAAAAAAACATTTTTTTAGAACATGTCATCTGGAGTACACTCATATATTGAAATAGAAGTGGAAGTTGTTATGACCACCATAAAAAAGAAACAAGATAAATTCAAATAAACTTTTAAAATGCATGTAAGTAATACATGTAAGTAATAAGTTAGTAATTCTACTTCTGGATACATAACATTCTAAATAAGATTCATACACACATAAAAAAATATACATTTGCTGCACAGAATTAGTGTAATAACATATTATAAGCCACTTGAGTATCAGCTATGGCCTGCTTAAGAATTAGATTTTAAGCAGTGAGTGTAACATAAATCTCCAAAACACAACACAAAACTGTAAACAAGCTGGAAAATCATATATGTGAAAATCACTAGCGAAACTCCAGTGTACTCATGCCTACTTTATATCTTGATGTTCTTAAAGTTATGATTCTGTGTGTATGATGTATGCTCAGAAGCACGTGTGCCATGATGTTCATGTGAAAGTCACAGGACAACTTTGTGAAGTTGGTTCTCCCTTGCTCTGCTATGTATGCTCTGGGGATTGAACTCAGGTCATTTGGCTTGTGCAGCAAGCACCTTACCACTGAGCCCTTTCATCAGTCCCTTTTAACATCCTTAACACTTAACTAACAAATACCTTCTATGTCTAAACAAACCTCTGGTGATTTTGTGTTTCCAATACTGGGAAGTAGGCCCTTATTTCCAGAATGCTCTGGCTCTGCTAGTCTGCCTCTTAACTGTCATATACAAACATTCCTCTGGAATTTAGTGCCTCTTTACACAGTAGTGTATAGAAGCAAAGTGTCTTACTGAAAAAGCCTCTGCAGAAGCTTTAGACATTTTTTTTTGTGTGTAAATGACCACCACAAACAGAATCCCTAGGCTGATGGGAAGACAAAACTGAGGAGCAAAGCATACAAACTGTTTAGTCCCAAGGATATGTGCTGCTTTTTCTGTAACACCTGCCTTTTGTTTAGCTACTTGGGATAGCTACACAGACTGGACCAGGTACCACCTGAGGACCTCCCACTGCCATGCTGGGGCTGTTTAGATGCAGAACTTACCAATTCTTCCTCCAAACTTAAAAGACTCCCTAACCCAATTATACATGTGAAAAGCTTTACAAATTAAGAAACTGTGCATAAGTAAATGGACTCGATTCAGTTCATATTGCCTTCAACCACCACCACCCTGCCTCATCTGTTTTTCCTATCAGTGTGTGATTTAAAGTAAGCCAACTTACCTTTCCTATGGTTATTACTTTTTCCAACAAAATTTACCTGTAGAATAGCTTTAATTTCTTCCTCCATTTATTTATTTATTTATTTATTTATTTATTTGGTTTTTCAAGACAGGGTTTCTCTTTGTAGCTTTGGAGCCTATCCTGGCACTCCCTCTGGAGACCAGGTTGACCTCGAACTCACAGAAATCGGCCTGCCTCTGCCTCCCGAGTGCTGGGATTAAAGGCATGTGCCACCAATGCCCCGCCTCCATTTATTAATATACACAAATAAGAGATGGAACAACTTAAAATAGATTATCTGTCAAAGATCTTTCACATATATCCTTTTCTTACTGTGGATAATGCTGTAAGAGAGCTAGCTAGCTAACTGGCTATTGCAGAAATTCAAACTGAAAATTTCCTTTAGATGTCTTGGCTGGCGATATTTAGTTTCTCTGAAAATGACATAAAAATAGTCTTTTCTGTATTTTGAAATGTATGGCCACATGTCCTTTGCGAATAGGCATCATCACAATGTAAGGCTATGTGGTATGAACCCTCAGGGCTGTTTGAAGGGGCTGAGTCATGATTACTGATAATAATCCCACCTTTTTCTATGTTTCA
The DNA here is from genome assembly GCF_003668045.3 of Cricetulus griseus. Classification (NCBI taxonomy): domain Eukaryota; kingdom Metazoa; phylum Chordata; class Mammalia; order Rodentia; family Cricetidae; genus Cricetulus; species Cricetulus griseus. The sequence continues at coordinate 66,392,205 of NC_048595.1, read as the reverse complement.
TATATCTTTAGATCTTACCTAGGCAAGGACATCTGATCTTTCTCAGAGGCAAAATTTATGTCTCAGTCCTACTGCCTGGTTACTCTGGGTCCATACCCAAGACTCAGTGACTCCTCCTACTACACAGAAGCTGACTTGAATCAGCAAAAGGACGTTAGTGTGTCCTCAGGATGCAGTGACCTGTCTGAGCATGTTCAAGGTCAGTCTTCCTTGTTACAAAGGAACCAGTGCCAGCAAGAGCAAGGCTTTGACAAACTCAGATGGTGACAGCCAAGTTCCTTGCTCATATTTCTATGTCTCTTTCATATTTAATAGTTGCCACACACATTTATATATGTATGTAAAACATAAAACAATGTGTTTTACATATATATCACAGTTAAATATATATAATTTGTAATGTAAACATGTTAATCATGTAAACAAACATAATGTAAAAATGTAAATGAACATTTGGCACTAAACCTAAAACTATTGAAAATGTATTCATTTCAACTACTTGTCCATACTTTTCTCTAGGTAATTGTCTTTAATGTCTACTACACATCATTGAATATAAGTTGATTTTAACTCTGTGTATGAAACTTTATTTTCTCCAGTGTGTCTACAAAGAAATAAAGATTTAACTAACAGTGCTTAAAAGAAGTGTCTGATGTCATAAGTAGTAAGCCAGTAGGCCAGTCCTTTAGAGCACACATCCTTCTCTCTCTCTGTAAACATATACACTCACTGAATGGGCTGACCACAGAAGTAACCCTCACCTCCGGGGCTGACTCCAGCTGCTGTAGCCTGCATTCTGCAGTTCACTTTCTTCCCCTTCTCCTTCTTCCCGCTCTGGGAGTTCTGGAATGTCTCTGGTTTAAGGAAATAGACAGTGAGAATTCTGAGCAACACTGTTATGAATGTACTTAACTGTTAGTTTAAAAAGCAGAGCTGTCTGAAGTTTCACTATCCCTGACCTATAAATTTATAACATTTCCTAGCATAGGAAACAAAACAAAACACAAAACACAAGCAAACAAATAACAACCTTACAGTAATCAGCTGCACACAGTCTTCCCTGGTCCTTTGCTGATTAATTGTGGCAGAATAAAGGAGAGTAAAGGAATGGGGAATTTGCAACAAATCCTGGAATTCTAAAGGGAATTTATTCAGCAAAGGTTTCTCTGGCCTGAAGGAATTCATCACCAGTTGATTTTATAGAATTGAAAAACCTAAAGAAAACTTGTATTCAAATTATAGCCATTGCTTACTGATAGGAATCCTGAACTCATTCAAACCATGTGATCTTTAGACTTGAGAAGTTTGGTGACCCAGTGGATCTGCAATTGAACATGATTCACAGTGCTGACAAACCCAGGTCCAGACTCTCCATGACCATTCTTTCCTTTGACCTGAACGGTCCAACACTGTTTAAACATTGTTAAAATGAAATTTACCTGCCTCAGGCCTGACCAGTTGTTCTGCACTTGAAGTCCCCTTTTATGTAAACTAAAGAGGACAGATCTGGGAAAAGCTGTGCTTTCAGAGTCTAAACCTGACAATGGCCCAGGATAGTTAGCAACAGTTCCAAGAGGTGTATTCTAAAAGAGATGTCAAGGAGTTGAATGAGAAACAGGCCAAGTCCTCTGGTAAGGATCCAGAGAAATGTAAGCCAAAGAGATGAAAAGTAGATGAAGGAAAAGGTAGAGTTAGGAGACTGAATGAGAATATGAGCAGCTGCTGTAACAGCTACTGACAGCCATAGGATACGGGGAGGTTCTCTGCCCTAAGGCCTGGGCTGGGAGATCTACACATAAGCAATGCACAAGTGATCTTGGCCACACTGTACTGCAGACCTGTCATTTGAGCTGAGAGCAGACAGTCTTAATCATCTGATACATAGGCCCCAGCTTCTTCAAATCACCCTACAATGTTGAGTGCTTTCACTCATAAATGCTCTTCTAGATATGGCTAGTATTTGTTCTCTATCTTAGCATGTGGTTTCAGATACTACGATGTCATCTACTCCTTAGATCAAAATAGAACAGTTCTTTTCTTCCTCCACTCAGGCAGCCAATCAAGTATTTAATTGTTTTCTCCCTGTGACTTAGTGTTGCCAATCAAAGACATTTTTATAACCATATCCAATACCTGTATTAGTGCATCTAAATGCCACTAAAGTCACTGGGACAAAAATCACTCTCTAGACTCTGTGGCCTTACATAATTGCAGAGCAATAGCATAACAGTGTAATTCCTTCAGGGCCACTGGGAACCAGGGTGTTCTGACACCCTGTGTGGATGTAGGATTCATCTGAGAAGGCCTCCAAATGTTTGTGAAGCTCTATGCGCTACAGTATGCTTATGAGAAATCTGGTATCCAACTGTCAGTGTAACTGCTAAAAGCAACCCACAGAACATACTTCCAGAGAAAGCACTCTGACATTTCTCTCCTGCTGTGAACTCAATCAGTAGTACCAACAAGCCCCAATTCTGTCTTTTTGTAAGAGTGAAGAATACTCTGTTATTGAAAGGTTCTTAACATACTACCATCAGGCTTAAGAAAAAAACTAAGCATGATTTCTTAATAACCATATATATCAAGATTCTGAGCCTAAAGACTCTGAAAAGAATAAATATATTTGCTAAAAAGGTTTCTGATTGAAGTTATTTGAGATTTTTAGGAAAAGTGAAGACATTATATAAAACCACAGTAAATGTGCTATTTAGGAAAATAATGAAATAATAATGTAGGGAGAAATACCAAAACTTAATGTTAAAAGTGCTATGTTAGGTGGGTGAAATAAAAGATGGTTTTAATTTATTGATTTGAATATTCATCCATTTCCCAAGTTTTCAATTCCAACTGATAATTACTTGAGTAACTTACACAAAGGGAGACTTATTTTTTAAACCTTTCTGCATCATTGATTGTTTTGTAGTACACTTATTTACTCACCTGCCAGTGTATGAAGAAAAAATATCCAGTGCCATTATTCCTCCAGATTGTTGACCAAAACTTATTCTGAACTCTTCCAAATGTTCTGCAGGCACGTAAGTAATTCTGGAAATAAACATAGTCCGTGAAAGCAAAGGGAAAAGAGTTCTGCTTGTTATGAAAGCCGCTGAAACACAGAAAACAGTCATACTGCCCATTCACCGCTACACTCCATGACATGTGTGGAATGAACATACTCAATAGGCAATCCGAAATTCAAAAGACAAAATACACAACAACTGAAATAAAAGTTGTAAATGCTACTGATAAACTACTAACTTATTAACAACCACACAGCATAGAAAGTAGAATTATTATTCTCTCCACATGAGAAAACCAACGTAATTTTATTTTATTTTATTTTTTTTATTTGAGATTAGGAAGCTGTAAAATTCAGTAAGAGAGCTAGGGAGGCAGAATGCTTACAGTGAAAAGTTCTGGGTTTGCTCTCTTTACTATCATGATCATGATGAGTGAATGAATAAAAGGGAACATACTTATAGCTCAATTGTAGAATATTTGCTTACCATGCCCAGGGTCTAGGTTTATAACTAGTACTTGCAAAATAAATATGTACATAAATAAATATCCATATTAATATTATTTTATCATAAGATAGATTCCCTAGCAGAAATAAATTTGGTTTACTTTATTAAGCAGTATCTAGAACTTACTGTTGTTCATAATAAACAGTTAATTGTGGATATTAATTAGCATAATCTATGACTGAGTGAGCGCTATTAAATTACTTGAAGTTAACATACTTAAATTTATGGAAAGGTTCATTAACGTATAGAAACTCCTTTTTTCTTTTTTTTTTTTTCTCAATGAAATGTGGTTATACTTGGAAGCAAACAAGTAAATTCAACAAGTAGCCACTGAGTACCCATCATGTGGGGGACACAGCACTGGATTCAGAATACAGCAATGGTGTTAGGCACCAACGCGGCCAAGTTCAGTTTTACTGCTCTTCTGAAGGGCTAAGTACACTGCTGATAAAATCTGCAAGGAAGCTGGTCAAGACCCTCAAATTAATCACTACTTAGAGAAATATTGTACCTGATGTCAGTAGGGCAGACATGTTTGAGCAACTAGGAAAAGGGAGTACATATAAAACATGCTCAATAAAGAAATTACAAAGACTCTTAAACCAATAATACATCAATTAAGATGAGTTCAAAACATACTGGCCCTGGAGGATAAAGATATAACAACTGTCTTTCATGTTGTAAGAAAATCAAAGTCACACTGATTCACTGCTTTGGAGTGAGGAGGATATATTTCAAACTTATCAATAATACCATAAAGACATTCTCTCTTTCATGTCTCCAAAGGGTAGTCTCTTGGGTTTAAGGTGCTCAGAGATCAGACAACACTGCTGAACTTCCAAAACCTCAACCACAAGCATGTCATCTTTTTTTCCCATATCATTTTATTTAAATTAGAAACAATCTTATTTTATATATCAACCCCAGTTCCCTCTCCCTCCCATTCTCCCGCGCCCCCACCAATCCCCATCCCATCCCTCTTCTGGTCCATAGACAGGGTGAGGCCTTCTATGAGGGATCATCAAAGTCTGTCATGTCATCTTTTATGCAGTAGAAATAAGTTTAGTGCCACCACCGGCATTGAGGCAGGGTTCTCTCAGAATACAGCTTGCTACACCACCATCATCCCACAAAAAGAACACCCAAAACACCTGGAATCTCCTTGTGACATTTCTACCCCAAGGACTAAAGTACGAAGAGCAGAAAACACCAGTTAGGAAAATGTCCTTAGGCAGGGTGAAAGTTTGCCTTTTCACTGGCCCAGTTTAATTTATTCATCTCGTAAAAAAACAAAAACAACAACCAAAAAACTTCTTTAAGGTGTTATAAAAATACTGAATAGGAGGTTTGCTGTTTTCCCTCCAAATTCCATGAGTCAAAAACAAGCAATATTATGTATCAAGAAAACCCTATTATATTTTATATATAAAAATTAACATAAAATCTAAAAGGTTACAGGATTTTAAAGAAAATATATTAATTTTAAAATTTGAGACAGGTCATATTAATAATCTCTTAAAGTTAAAACCAAAAGTAAATGTGGACAAAGCAGGCCCATGATAGCACTGATACTAATAACAAGCATGGTCTATCTTGTTAGCCAGCTTTTTAAACTCCAAGCAACATTCATGAGTTGTCATCTATATTTGCTGATTTACTTCTATCAGAAAGTAATACATGAGGGTTTGGGAAATATTTGTTTGATATTTTGTTAACAAGGAGAAACAAAGAAAGTCGTTGTCATGGACATTCAGTCCAACATCAACAGAGACATGTATCCCACAATGCCACAGCACACACACATGCATTGCAGTTCCAGCACATGACCAATCACACAAGCCATAACCTCCATATGAGCCAGAAGATGGCAAAGCTGAATGACAAGCTGCAGAAACACATGGAAGCAGCTTATTTGGGAGCTGCGTTAAAACCTTTGATGTAACTTAACCTATGGTTACACATGGAGTGGAAGAAAAGAGGCTCACATTTAGTGATGCTGACATGTAATAAGAACCACTAATGCGGAGGCCACGCCTGCACATGCAGACAGGATCGGCCTCACAAAGGAGCCTGAGAGCTTAGTGGCTGGCAAAAAGGATTTCCGAGTGAGTTCACAACCATCACTGCAATGAGAAAATGTAGCAACTGCATAGCTTGCTGGAATTTATGTTCTAAATGAAGAAAAAGCCAAACTGTACACACTGAACATAATCTGGATCTATTCCTGCACTGGGATGTTACAAAAGCATGAAATGGTTTTCACAGACAAGTTGTAACACACAGCCATAATGAGCTTTTGAGTCACCAATACTCACACATAAAAGGGGGCTCGATCGTCAGCAGGTGCTGCAGAGAATCTAGAATGTGAAGCATACGCCGCGCCATCTTTTTACAATGGTGTTAACAAATGTCAATGTCTTGTGCTGAATGTGAGACGCATACATATGTAGTTAAAAGTGGGTGCTCCTGGATATTTTCCCCCTTTCCACCTCCCTCTCATCTACACCTCCCCCAGGAAAGCATCTGCTCTTTCCTGGTGTCTATAGCAGTGATTATTAACAAGCATGGAAAAATGTAACTGCAATCAATCTTTTATTCCTTGATCAGGAATTCATCCCACACATTGGGTTAAGGCAGGTGAATTCTGATTCAGCTCAGTAATTATCTGGCAGATGTTATAAACAGCTGCTGCTAAGCACAAAACCCTGGCTATTATTACAGAAATGTGTAAGAGCTCCTGGCAAGGTAGAGTGAAAAGAAACAGAGTGCATTCTGGTGAGGCTTCACATCTGGCTTTCCATGGGAAACAAGGAGGCCTGGAACTTAACTGGCTGTTCTTGAACTCCGGAAACTCGGATTATCTCTTAGGCATGTCTAAATGCACACAAACTTCATAGAGAAGTTTGAAGGGGAGAGAAGGGAGGGCATTCATTGTCTGGACAAGCAATCCGTTCCCTTTCCCTCAGTTGTGCAGCTGAGCCAGAATCTTTGATTTTCTTTTACAGTTTCCAGCACTCCCCATTAATAAGCAATATATGGAAATTGATTAGACTGAGCTTAGAGCCAGGCAATGACTACAAAGCTTAATTGGCCACAGGCAGTGATATTCCACTCAGAATAAAGGGAACAACTGGACTTCCCTTTGGGAGAATTGCCATAGTGACTCCAAGGTAGCTCTAAAGTCCTGTTTCATGAAATGGAAGTGATAGAAAAGGGATGGGGCCAAAAAGTCTTCAGAGAAAACCCAGAGAACACTGTTAAGCATCCCTGAGGATACTGGTGTGTGTGTGTGCAGATGAGTATGAGAATGAAGTGTGTGTGTAGGACCAATTAGCATGTGCATAAGAGAAAGTCTGTCTAGTATTTCTGTGTGAAAGACTGACGTGAATGTAACAAAGAAAGATTGACTAGCATGTGTGTAAGAAATACTGACATATGTGTGTTAAGAAAGAATGACTAGTGTATGAACACTGACATTCATCTAAGTGTGTGAAAACGACTGACTAGTGTGTGAGGAATAGTGTGTGTGTGTGTGTGTGTGTGTGTGTGTGTGTGTGTGTGTGTATGTGTGTGTAATACCAACTAGTTACCGATAATAGCCGATTTTTCTTCTTCTTCCAGGTTTACATGTAAATGCTGCAGCATGCTTAGACTTCTGAGATGTGATACCATGTTTAGAAGTTAGCCCTCTAGATATCTTTCAAAGTTTTAAAAGGGTTGGGGTTTCTGGCTGGATATGCAAGTGAAGGGGAAAAAGCAGAGACATAACACAAATCACAAGAAATGGGGGAAGAGCCATTTTGACTTTAAATATACTCAAAATTTCTCTGCAATTAACTAAATGCAGGATCTATGGCTTGAGATACTTCTGAATTTCAGCAATCATTTAGGGAGAAATCCAGTAGCGAGTATGGATTCTGATGCTGCAAGTACCCAACACAAGCATCACTGAACAAGAACTGAATGTCCAATCACCAGGCCATTTGCATTCCACGCCACAACCAACCAAGTAAGCTAAATATCCAGCAACAATCAATTTCCTTGTGCTCTATATCATTTGCCTGTAGGCAAAATGGAGGGCTGGCCACAAGCAATAAAGAATGAACTGAAAAGTTTCTCCATTTTTGTAGCCAAAGGACTGACTTTTAAAATGATGCTCCCCTGTACTCTTATCACTAAAAGATGATTAAGAAACAGCCACTTGATCTGAAGATCTGTTCTACTGTACAGTGAAGCAGATCCACTATCTAGTAAAGTCAAAAGGGCATGCAGAATATGAAAGCATGAATGAAGGTTCCACCTGAGCAGCACTAACAGCCCTTCTATGTAAGACAGCAGGAGCTTTAGCAATGGGATGTGCTCCTGCTTATGAATAGCAGAATAGAAACCACATGGTCAGTATATTCTATCAATGCACATTCTGCAATGGAATGCCACTGGCAAAACATAATAGAAAAGGGCCCCAACACGAGTAATCACTAACAATTTAAGGTAAGCAGCCTTCCCCTGAGCTGATTTATACTTTGATCCCTTGCACAATAAACATGAATATTCAATGATGAATGTTAGAAAGGAGAGTCACATTGGTGAGACACGGCAATAAAGCCTGAGCTGCATTTTATGTTGCCTCAAGGAACATCTAATGAGCTAAAAACTAAACCATATGATGTGTTTATAGAACATTATAGATGTGTAGGGAAATTCAAGCACTTCTTGTCAAAATAAGATACAGGGTCTATAAGCAGAACTTACCACACAGATCAGTGAATCTCCATGGGCACAAGGGAAAACAAGAAAGGTGCTGGTTGGCACTCCTTGTGCTCTTTAGCCTTCCTCATGCCTGGCACCTAGAGAACTAGCATGGTTCTAGGATTCATATGGGGTACTTCACTAGTACCTGCTTCTTTATACCGAGGGCTGTAGCCTCCATGAGACTGTGTGAGATTATGAGATGTATGAAATATGGGATATCTCTCAAAGCTAGGGTTCTTACAGAAACACCAGAAAAGCAAAATCCAACATAATGCTGCAGTTAGCAAAATTCAAGTGTCACAACCTTAGTTATACTTTATCCAGAACCAAGAACTAATCAGAAATAAAGCATGGGTTTACATGAAATGGACATTATAATTTTGTGCATTATATAGAAATATATACTTATCAATAAAAACATATTCTTATTAATGACATGCAATTCACAAATTTACCAAGATAAATGGGTCCAGACACTTACTTTATGTCAGGTCCAATTAGAGAATGTCTTCTCAACATGGCTCTTGCCTGGGCATTGGTTAAACTGATGGTTGATTCTTCATTAATAGACAAAATGCAGTCACCAACAGCAATCCGGCCATCCCGACTGATGGCACCTCCATGAATAATGCTTCGCACAATCACTCCAAGGCCATCTTTATTAGCACTTACTGTCATTCCTGTGGGGAGAAAAGATGTTGACAAGGACCATAGACATGATGTTCAAACTCATTGGAATTTAGCATTCACCTATGGCTTTGTAGATAAAGGATTACAAGTCATGTTCTTAGTTACTAAGAAGTTTTTCTAAAAATATTTTTTTAAATTTATTTTGTCAGTCATAGTTGTGGTTGTGGAGTATGTATGTGAGTGTACCAAGGTGTCAATGTAGACACCAGAAGACAACTTTTTGGTCACTTCTTTCTATCTGCCATTGTTTCTGGGAACTGACTTAGGTCATCAGGCTTGCATGGCAGTCATTTTTACTTGATGAATCATCTTGCTGACCCACAATAAAATATTCTCATGTGATTTAAGATGTTAGTGAAATTGTATAAAAATAAAATATTCCTTGTTTAATGTATAAGACCGTAAAACAATTTACACTTCAAAACTCACTGTAATTTACAGCATTTAATGTGGTCCACCTTTCAAGATATAAGCTCTTTTAGAGAAAATACCATATGGTATCAGACTAGTTTTCTAACAACAGTTCATATCTTTTACATGTAACATAATAAAGGCAAGACTCCAAATGGATAGCCTAAGAGGACAGTTGTTACTACCTTAGGTCTAGTTCACTCAACCATCTTTGTCTGTATAGCAGGTGGATGCTATGTAAAGAATCTGATACAGGTTTCTTAAGATACAAAACACAGAGAACAGATCTACCAACATCCTGCAGCCTAGGTTAAAGTCTTGACCTCAGAGTCTACCCTGTGTTTGAATGTTGTCTATTGATCCAAACCAAGAAAAATGGAATTCTCATCCATTCAATTTCTGTCTCTGAACTCTATTCAGGTCCCAGTGTTGGCATTAGATACTGTCTTCACATATTGCTTGGATTTCATATCAAGAAATTAATTAATTTTTTTGAATTTTTTATTTGAATTATAAACAAGATTGTTTTAAATGTCAATTCCAATTCCCTCTCCCACCCCTCCTCCCCTGCCCCCCCCCAACTAACACCCTACCTATCCTGTACCCTTTCTGCTCCCCAGGGAGGGTGAGGCCTTCCAGAGGGGGGTCTTCCGAGTCTGTCATATCCTTTGGGATTGGGCCTAGGCCCATCCCATGTATCTAGGTTCAGGGAGTATCCCTCTATGCGAGATGGGCTCCCAAAGTCCATTCCTATGCTAGGGATAAGTACTGACCTACTACAAGGGACCCCATAGATTTCTGAGGTCTCCTCACTGACACCCATGTTCGTGGGGTCTGGAGTAGTCCCATGCTGGTATCCCAACTATCAGTCTGGGGACCAAGAGCTCTCCCTTGTTCAGGTCAGCTGTTTCTGTGGGTTTCACCAGCCTGAACTGGACCCCTTTGCTCATCACTCCTCCTTTTCAGCAACTGGATTACAGATCAGTTCAGTGTTTAGCTTTGAGTGTCTGCTTCTACTTCCACCAGCTGCTGGATGAAGGCTATAGGATGGCATATAAGTCAGTCATCAATCTCATAATCAGGGGAGGGCATTTAAAGTAGCCTCTCCTCTGTTGCTTAGATCGTTATTTGGTGTCATCTTTGTAGATTTCCAGACATTTCCCTAATGCCAGATTTCTCTTTAAACCTATAATGTCTCCCTCTATTATGGTATCTCTTATCTTGCTCTCTTCTATTCATTATAATGCTGTATAACTTTTACTTTTTCACTTCCTCTCATTTCTGCCATCTTCCCCTTCTTGATAAAAGGCATTGCCATCTTATCATAGTATCCTCAGTTGTTCAAAAACAAACACAGGAGTCATTCTTTGTATGCATATTGGTGTGTGTATCGGTGGTGTGGGGGGGTATGTGTGTGTATGTACATGTGTGTGGGCCTGGGGTGCATGTATGTACAAGTATGTGTGGAGGTCAGAGGACAACCTTGTTTGATGTTCCTCAGGCATGTTCAATATTTTGATTGAGACAAAGTCCCTCATTGGTCTCGAACTTCACCAGGTACAGTAGGCTAGCTGGCTAGCAAGCTCCAGAAGCCTGCTCATTTCTGTCTCCCAGCTCATCATAGCTGAGATTACAACCAGGTAACCCCCAATCTGACCTTTAATGTGGGTTCTGATGATCTCAATTAAGGTCCTCATACTTGATTGATATGTGCTTCATCAATTGAACTATCTCTCCAGTCCTGGAGTTATTTTGGTTACTATCTGACATCTCTCCCCTAGGTTTAACATATCCATAAGACCTACCATTTCTACCTCCAAATAGTACCTTGAATCCATTTGCTCTTCTACACTTCTAAATAATACCTGCATCAAGCCATCACCACCTCTTGCTTATAATTTTGCAGCCCCTTAAGCAGTCATCTGCTTTCTGATACTGTCCCTTCCAATGCACTGTACTCACCTTAGAAAAACAATTCAAAAGAGAAAATCATAGCCTATGTATTTTCTGCATGAAGCCCTCCAACAGTTTCCTAAGATATAACATGTCTCTCAGGTACAGTTCAGAGAACACAGGAGATCTGCTCTCCTTGAAATTTGGGTCCTTCCTTTCTATCACACAGTCCTTGGCCCTTGAGTTCCAGCTACAGCATAGCTGCCTTCTCTCATACATACAATTAACCTCTTCCCTTTTTCTCTTTAGCTGGTACTCTATTTGCAGTATGCTCTAACACACATAATTCATTCTAATGCTTCTATATCACTTTCTCCAAGCATCCATTCCATATATGCTATTTGAATGACTATTACCTCAACAGCTTATCCATACCCTAGATACACATAGAACCTCTAAACTTACATTTAAAATATTCCAACTACAAGATAATTCACTTTAGCAAAGCGGAAATATTTTCTTTCAAACAAGATTGTATGGATAAACAAGAAAGGACATAGACATAAGGCTATCAAGTATTTTTCTTGTTCTTTTTCCCTCTTCTTGTTAGTTGAGAGGCTTTATTTTTGTTGTTATTGTTACTGTTATTTCAAGACATAGTTTCACTATATAGCTATGGTAGACCTGGGACTCACTATGTAGAATAAACCTGCTTCAGAGAGATCTTACTGCCTTCTGCCCCCTCCCAGTATTGGGATTATCATGCTGGTATTAAAGGCAAGAGCCACCACACCTGGAACTTTTTGTTGGTTTGTTGTCATTTTGTTTTGCTTTGAGGCAGGTTTTCACTCTATAATTCTGATTAGCCAGGAAATTGCCATGTAGACCAAGCTATCCTTGAAACTGCAAGCAATTCACCTGCCTCTGCCTCCCAAATGCTAAGACTACAGGTATAAATCATACCATAATGATTTTTTTAAAATAGAAACTTTGACAAAAGTGAAAAAGTGATTGTTAGGCTATCTTTATATTAAAAAAAACCTATTTTATTATCTATCTAAATATAAATACCAACCATATCAAATCATATATTTTTGAAGTATTTTTAATATGTTCCCTGTAATATTTATATTCCAATATCACAGGCCTGGATTGAGAAATTCACTGTCTTATAGTTAAAATGCAAAAAGAGACAAAAATAGTATTGAAAACTGCAAGAGAGAAGGGTCAAGTCACTTAAAAAGGCAAGCATATCAGGATAACACCAGGTTATTTGATTGAATGCCAGAAAGACCTGGAAATATGTATTTTAAGCTCTGAACGACCACAACTGCCAACAGACTATTATACTCAGGAAAACTACCTACTAAAACTGAAAGAGAAATAAAAAGCTTTCCATGACATATATAGACAAGGAATTTATGATCACTAGCCCAGCTCTACAGGGGATGTTGGAAGAAAAACTTCCACCTCAAGAAAAGAATAAACACTTCAAAGATGCCAAAAGAAATAAATAAACAATACTTGGACAGTTAATAAAAAGAGACATAAGAAAATGCAACAGAAAAGACAGGACTTGAACCCATCTTTCAATAACAACTCTAACTACTAACAGTCTCAACTCCCCCAGGAAAATATCTGAAAATGGAACAAAATTTGCTTTTTCTTCTGCCTTCAAGAATATAACTCACCTCTAAATATTTATATCACTTTTGAATAAAAGGATGGAAAGTTATTTCAAGGAAATATAACGAAGAAACAAACAGGTCTAACTACTTCAGTATCTAACAAAATAGACTTCAAAACAAAACTAGTCAGAATAGATAAAGTTTACCTCAGAGTCAGCACACAATTCATCAAGGGGACATTACAGTTCTAAATATATCCACACCAAGTGTCATAAAACAAGCACTACTAGATCTAAAGCTACAGAGCTGGCAGTGTGTGGATTAACCCAAACCACAGATAGGAGCAAGTCTGATGGGAGATCACTAGTTCAAAAGCTAATTTAAAAATATAATTAAAAATAAAGTTCTAAAACAATTGCTCTGCATGGGTGGACAATGCTGGTCTCAGAAGATATGAATTATTAAAGAAAAGTACAGTGCAAATCATAGGACACCTCCCTATCAGTTAGTGGTCAGGGATACCCCAGAGGTCTCCAAAACAAGACAGGATATTGCCATTGCCCTTGGTTATCCACCATAACTTGAAGTATAGCCATCATAACTTGAAGTGGGTATGTATACACACACACACACACACACACTCTCTCTCTCTCTCTCTCTCTCTCTCTCTCTCTCTCTCTCTCTCTCTCTCTCTCTCTCTCTCATATCTAAGTTTAATAAGGTTAAAGAATAACCCCTGGTGGCACATGCCTGAAATTCCAATCATGAATTTAAAGGGCTGCCTGAGACCCTCTCCCCAAATAACATTATCAAAAACTACAACTACAAAAATGTTTCATAAAATCAAAACAAATTGGTGGTGAGAACTTTTATAGAAACCTCTAATTTATTAATGATTTCTTTTCATTGTCACTAGGAATAGAGGCAAAGCATCCAGAGGAGAAAGGCTGCAAACCTCCCATGGGCTGAGCACAGACTAGAAACCTGAGCAAATGATGACTGCACACCTCCGAGAACACCCTCACCTGTTTAGATTTCCTAAGGTATTACTTACTAAACTTTATGTTACTTTAGGTTACAATGGAAAATCTTACCACATTAAATCTTAGCTATATACACTGAATTACTATAATATTTATGTTTACAGAATTTTAAAATGGGACTCTTTCAAGGTTACTTTGTCTGTTGGTACTTTAGATATCTAAACATTTGAATCTCCTGTCAAATGAAATTTAAGAGAAACATTCTTCACATGATAGGCTTTGAATTTTAACTCTGAAAAGATAGGCATATTCAAAATCTTGATATTGTGACATGATGTCATTTATAAAGTTCACACTCAAGAACTAAACCTTCAAGTTAAAAAGTTGCAGCAGACTATCACACAATGCTGAAGTAACTTTACAATTTTGTTTTGGGCTGCAATCATGGCTATACTCAGCTGCACAGAGACAAATGTGGCCCACAGATCTCAGCTTGGGCACATATGTAAGAGAAACCTTGCTGAGTACCAAGTTATTAAACAAACAGGGCCTAAACTTATAAAAATACCTCAGTATGTACCTAATTCTTGAGTGAAAAATGAAGTAATAATAATACAATTAAATAAATATCAGTACTTACATTCCAATATTGTGGTACAAGCTATAAGGCAATATATTGTGATTTCTTGCATCAACATTACCCTCATATTCACAATTGAGGGATACTTTACATTTTAATTAAATCTTAAGTTTAAATGAATTTCCAGATATGATAAAGGATACTTTTAACCCTTACTGTTTTTTTAACAAGATCTTAATGAACTCATAGTATTTTCCCATCAAAACCTAAAACCTAACAGGAAAGGAGTTCAAATGTCAATCATCAGATGAGTAAAAAAAAAAAAAAATGCAGTGTTTACTTAAAAATTCAATAGTATTTAGCCTAAAAAAGGATATTTCTGATGTATGACAATTGAGATTTAAAGATATTATGCCATGTGAAATAATTCCAAAAGGTTAAGTACTGTATGGCCTACTTACTTGTAACTAGAGCAGAAACATAAGTCTAAAACAGGAGGCCAGTCACCACATGACATTATAAAAGCATTGAAGCATTACATTTACTAGGCTACTCATGCATAGAGCATTGACTGCTTAACCAGGGGAGATTCATCCCTTCTCTGTGTGTGGAGGGGAAGAGTTACACTGTGGTATCTCTGTGGCGTGAGTCCCAAAAGAACAACCACTGTTTGGTGGTGGAGTAAATATATTTCCATAGCGTTTTCTAAATGAGGCTTCTCTATCGTGAGTTGTTTAATAATAAAAAGGCTTCTACATTTTTGTAAAAGTCGCTATGCTATATTCCATTATCATTTCTCAGAGACCCACAATACACAGCAGCATCCAAATCTGCTACAGGATGGGAAATCTTACATTTGCCACAACCCAAAATATGTAGTATAGAACTTGCTGAGAACTCTCACCAATGTCCTACAAAGTGAGCACACCACGTGGCCTCTGACACTCTGCTGGGCAGCAGTCAGAGCTGAACAGATGTCAGTAAAACTTATCTTAAGATGGTTGAGTTGAGGAAGATCCCAGAGCCAAAGCCAGTCAGTGAATTTAATATGCATGGTTTACTGCATATGTGATATGAATATTTATCTATTGATTATATTTATATGTCTTGTTTGATTTAAATTATATATCTTATTTAATAATCTTGTATCTTATGAAAAAGATAAACAGAATCATGTGACTCATGCAATTTTTTTTCAATTCCTTGTTTAAATCATTTTCTCATATGCAATTATATGTAGTACAGCAATACACATCCTAGCCTACAATTCTTCTATCAGCTGGTATTGGTAGATTATCCAGTTATCACAAAACAACAAAATCTAGGAGAGTCTGAGGGGTTCTAGGAAAGTCACTTCTGAGTCTCAAGTTTCAACAGAATGCAGGTCCAGTGGCGCAATACCTGTGTAAATGATGCTTGCTGGTTGGTCACTGCAGGAAGACAATCTTCGATGTGAGCAAACAATCAGGCTACATTTGGTCATTTGAGGTTCTGGTGGATGGCCCTTCATCAGTCCCAAAAGGAGAAAGGCTGCCTCTCTCACTGCAGGAACAGGTGCACTCTGTCCCAGCAGCTCTACCTACTGTCACCAGGGATTCAGCTCCTCAAGAAATTTGGGCCCATTTAGAAGGTTTTGTGGTTATGAAGCAGGCAAATCCTGTTCAGAGTGACAGAGGACTATCTCCACAGGAGGTTCTGTGTGTAGAGTTCTTCCAGGGACAAACAGAGACTATGAATAACCTGCATTTATATTTTGGTAGTGGCACACCTGGCAGTCGTTAAGTCTTTCTATCGGTGAATGAAAGAAATTAAATACAATCTGACTCTCACATAACTAGCAATATTCAAAGAAAGTAATAATTTACGTTCCCAAAGAACATAGAATTCCAATTGCTGACTTCTCATTTTCGAAGAGTTCCTTTTATGATTTTCTACTTCACACACTCACACAATTCATATAACTTTTACTTGAATGTAAATGAGATTTTTGAATACTTGGAAATAAGGGATGTAAGCTGGTATGAAACAAACAAACCCACCATTCCTTTTTCAGGAAAAATAATGAGCACATAAAAGGAAGCAAGAACATTTCTAGCATCCATTCTCTGCAGATAAAAATGATGTTGAAATCTACTGTCTTCTTGTGGGCTAAGGAACAGCACTATGTGGAAGATAAGGAACTTACCCAGACTGGAGCTGCCTTTTGCTATAGTGACCGTCCTCTCAAAAGTTTCTTGGGACATACTTTGCAGTGGGACAGACTCCGCATCAGAAGCCAGAGAGCTCTCTTCAGTTAAATACTCAGAACCCCAAAAGAAAGAAAAATGAAAGTCACATGGGAAGAAAATTAGACTTTGGAGTCTTCATTTCAACATTGCACATGTTTATCACGAGTGGTGCTTTAGCAAGAACCTACATCAATCAAGTTCACAGGTCACTTCAGAGTCACACAAGCAAGCTCTCATCCCAAACTAGAAGAGACTCAGGATGTAACTCTTCTCTCTCCCCTCCACCATCATCAACCTAGTCACAACACCAGGTGTTAGCTCTAAGATGGTACCTTTTGAGCTGCAGTAGGCAGTGCAGGGGCAAGCTCTGTGGCGCACAGGCCACTTGGTAACTGTGAGTGAGTCCATGCTACTGTGTTTGCACATTCATATTTTTGTTCAACAGCATTTGCAGGTGGATAGTCACCGATGGCAGAACCAGAAGTAGCTGCCATGCTCCTGTCTGGGAGAGGAGAGGCAGCCTGCTGTCTGGGCAGGAGATTCTGTGTGTAGAGTTCTTCCAAGGACAAATGAAGACCAAGCACTAGGTCAGAACTTCCAGTCACATCCTGATAATGAACAGACAAAGCCACTCATCAAAACTGAGACTTAAGAGTTATATCAATTTATTATAAGCCATTTTTTAGTGAATTACTATTTTGTGAAAAATGAAACACACTTATTCATTATTTTTAAAGCCTTATCAAGACGAATTCCTCACTGAGCATGTTTCCTGCATGAATTTTTAAATTCATAAATGTTTTCCATTACATTATTTTACAAATCTTAGATCTCATGTTCTACTGAATTATACTTGAATAGGTCAAATATAAGATAACTTTAGATACAATATTTAGTTCTAGCTATAAACAAAACAATTCCAAGTTAAAGCTACACAGAGAAGCAAAGAGCTGAGCTTATATTCCCAAATCATACTTGCTGGAAGCCACTGTACATTGAGAGCACCAAGTATGGCAGCTGGAATCCCAGGACTCTCCAGGAGCAAGTTATTTACAGATAATTATTGGTATTCAGGCAGAAGAATAGAAAGCCTTGAAATTCAGATTACTGTAGGGAAAACTGCATGTTCTACAAGATCGAACAAGTAATACTATATCAGAGAGTCCTAAAACCTATGTTCTAATCTAGTTTCCATTATCAGCAATCTATATATAAAAGAACATCTCTCGAAAGCTACATATTAGAACATTTCTAAAATTCCTTGAAAGTTTAAAATTCTACAGAACTATATGAACGCACATGTCTCCTCACAACAGACATATTTTAGCATTTACACCCTTGGGGCAAGCATCTGCTTTACAGACTGCTGTTAATAAGTATATGTTTCCCTTAGATTCTCCTATCAACATTTTTGTTTCCTTTCTTATGATACTGGGGGGGTCAAACTCAGGACTTTGTATAAACTATGCAAGAACTGTACCAGGAACAACATCCATAGCACTCTCAATTCCTTTAAAGTGCAAAGGTCTAAAGAATACATTCACACATAAAAGATTCATTTTGTACAAAAATATACTACTTATGAACAGAGAATGCTACAGAAGTCTATACTTGTGATGCCTTCATCCATTGACTTGCCCAGGACATATGTCTGGAATCAGACATTGATCCACCCATTTTTATGCACTTGCAAAATAATCATGCAAATATATATACATACTTGCACATGAACTTAGTATCTTAATATCTAAGCAGAACCATCATTAAGTGGCATTTAGACTTTTTCCACTCTCTTTAATCATAAGGTCAGTATTTAAAGTCCATTCCACTCTCCTCATGAGCATAATTGTAGCTGACAGGCAATAGTGGACTATCACTCTTGAAGCCTCAGTTGAGATACTGGTTCACAATTACTACAAGCTTTGGCAGAGTTCATACTTACCACTCTCCATTCTGTTACTCTGACCTATTTCAAGGGAGAAAATAATAGATTGGAGCACAGGACTTTCGAAGAGTTAAAACTAGTCTTGACTTAATGGGAATACACAATAGACCTTAGCTACTACAGTTTTTTATGTAACACACTGTTGTATAGCGAAACCAAGCTTGAATTAGTAGAGCAACTGCTCATATATCCCAGTGTTCTCTCATAGAAAGAGACAGTGGGGTGCCTATGAACTATTCTTATAAGCCTATATTTGCTTGGAAATGAGATCTGGAATGTGAATGATCTCTCCACATCCCTTGCACCTTTTGCCAGATGCAGTCACCTTTTCTTTTCAGGATGTGAAGTCTGGACTAAAAGTAGTTCACCAGCATTCTAAGTCTGCATATGTAGTATTTTATCATGAAAAAGTTCTTTACATAACCAAATTTGCATTTTTGGTGATTATGAGTTTTATGTATTACAATCCCACAAAAAAAAGAAGGGTGGCACATTCTAGTATTTTTCTTCTACTTTACAAAGAACTGATCTCTGTCAATCCAAGACCTCCCTGGGCTACACAAGAGTAAATCATTCTGAAAGAGAAACAGAGTTCATGCCTTTAATACCAGCCCTAGAGAAGTATAAAAGAAAGAAGCAAACAGTCTCATGTGAAATGCAGTTTCCAGGCACAGGAAAGATAGGATCTCCATTTCAGCCTTGGTAGTGGTAAGAATCACTGGCTGGCTGCTTTGCTTTCTGATCTTCAGCTTGAATCCCAATATCTGTCCCTGGGTTTTTTTGCACTACTCATTACTTTTCAAGAAAAATGACTTATATAGATTACCTAAACAATGAGGTTGCTGACAGCTGCGATAGCAACGCATCAGAGGATTCCCACTGCACATTACAATCGCAACTCCGCTACCTTACCACCATTCTCCCACTTTCTGAATTGCATTCCTCCTTACTAATTTCATGTGGTTCCCATGTTGTAAGGGTTAATAGCCAGCAATTCCTCCACTATCCTTTGCAGTTGTTTTCCACCTTCTGGCTCAAGCGCTTCATATAGTTTTCTATTGTATGCCCTTCTCCAAAACCATCCCAGAACAGATGCAACTATATACACAGTGGGGTCATATGCTAGAGAATGCCACAAAGCAGAGATGTGTAGGATGCCTGGCTGCTTTTTATTATGATGGAATCGATTAGTTGTGCTTGCTGTGTTAAGTGAACAGGAAGGTTTATCTTAACCAACACAACTTCACCCTGTACTAGAACACATAACACTTCCTGGAGAACTAATTGTCAGTTGTGACAGACAGTTTCATCCCTGCTGGCAGGCTGAGAATGTGCGTGAAACAGGAGAATACATCAAAGGGGACATAACATAGCTATAAAATCTTTACAGATTGTTTTCTTAGGTTTTTTTTTTTAAGCAAGAGTTTCTTCAGAAACTATGTTGAGCCTTTAAACAAGCTTCAGCTGACATTTAATTTTGGAAAACAATTATTATAGCATTTTTGTCATGTTTTTAGAAGCAATAAAGAAAATACAATAAATTATTTTTTTTCAAATTACCCTCCAAATCAAAACCTAAAACAACAAAAAAGGAGAAAAGTTCAATGGCTACAGCTAATTGATACTAAAATATACTTTTTATTTATTTTTATTTCCTGGGTCTCTTGAAACAGGAATTTGCTATGCTACTCTTTCCTGGTCTAGAACTCTAAATCCTCATGCTAAAGTCTTGACTGGCTGAATGTTGTGGCACAGGCCTTAACTCCAGCACTGAGGGTTGTGGTTGGGGCAATGGCAGGCAGAACTCTTCAAGGCCAGCCTGGTTTACATAGCAAGTTCCAGGCTACCCTGGGTTACATAGAATGACCCTGTTAAAAAGAAGAAAAAAGAAAAGCCTGCAAGTGATGAAGAGGCCACCATGCTCAAATGAGTATTTTAATAAACTGCCTGTAATTCAGATGATACACAGAGACATGGATAATTTAAATCTGTAAGTATTAATGAGTAAAACTGAAATATCATATGCACTCTTCCCCACCAAAATGGAGACTGCTGTGAACAGAAGTGGAAGCTCACAGCTGCTTAGCCTGCTGCACTAAAGTCTGCTCTGCAGTTCAAGGCCTCCCCCAAGGACAAGAACATGCTCCAAGGTCAGGGCTTAGAAATCCCATTGGTATACCTGACCAAGCTGTAAAGAAGTGTCTAACAGAGGTGAATTCCATTTCCAGTCTCAGCATAGTAAGGAGAAAAACTGTAGGAAACACTGAGGTCCTAGGGTTCTACTTCATCATTCTTACAAGTGTGTACCTGGGCATCTTTGTTTTTTCATAAATACCCATATGTATGATATGGTCATATAGTGTACACAACCACATATGCTTAAATAGTTGTAGATGCTAATGGTGTAGTTCTATTAATTGAAAAGTCTTGAGGCCATTTGACCAAAAGTTCGATTCTGAATTCCTTAACAAGCCCTTATGATGAACTTAATGCAAACAGGGAGGATAGATCATATAATTTACTCAGCTTTATAATTTTTCCTAGTAGAAATGTAGGTACCAAAATTCAGAGACAAAAACAAACAAAAGCAAAACACAAGAAAACACCAGAATTGCAGTATTTAACTAAGGAAACCAAAAGCCCACAGGAGGTTTAAACACCCTCATTAATGTTTTATTTGTTGCTTTTTAGTTTAAATATTTCAGTTGTCAGGCCAGCTTGCCAAACTTTGATTCAACAAAAGAGTAAACTGCTTAGGAAAAAAATGAGGCAAACAGACTTCAGCAAGTCAATATGTTGTGCTGCATATAGCCAGTGTTTGCCCTGTAAAGTATATGCTTCTCAGTATGCAGATTGTGTAATCCCTCTAAGTAATAATTACTACATTAAACAATGCAATCTGTCCCACTGGCAAGAAGTGTGTGATGCTACGGATTAGGAGATCCCACCAGGATATGAAACAAGCTTCCAGCCCCGAGGCCAGTCAAGGATGAACACAGTCCAGACAGCCTGCAGCCAGGGACCTCAGGTGTATAGGCGAGGAGTGGCAGCTCACTGAAGATGGTACTTTGCAAACCAATTCCAGGAGGATGCCCGGTGGCATGAGCAAGGGTAACAGGTGCGCTTCAGACATAATACAAAATGCTTTGCAAATGTCCTGACCAAAACCAGCTGTAAATCAGGAAAGGAAGGAAACAAAGCCAGACGGAAGGGATCCTGCTCCCCAACCTACTCCTGAACGGGGCCCTTTTACACTAAATTCAATGTAGTAGAGAACACATTATCACTTTAAGAATACTCTAGTCTTTGTATTTTCATGTTTATTTACTGTATATTTCCAATATAGAATTACATCCACACACGAACTGCCTAGATGCCCTGTTCGAGCCTCAGTCACTATTGTACACAACACATAAATCAGAGCAGGACCCCACACGTCCTTGTTTTCTTGGAAGTAACTTGTGACCTGAAGCTGGGAAGTACCACATCCACACATTTTAGGTTTTTCTCTTCCCAAAACTACAAAGATATTCATTATGTATGTATATATGTATAACTGATTGATAAATCAATTCTTGGACATTCTAACATATCAGCAGAATTAGCAGCCAATAGAAAATAAAAGTGAATGAAATAGATGAAGATATCAATGATAAGTGAAAAACAATGGCTAAAATATTGAGAAGCACACAGTCTCTAGGAATCAGAAAATCCAAATTAAAATATGTATCAACATGCCAGCTTGTATTTAAAAGTTTGCAGACGCTTTAAAATATTTCTTCTGAACAATATAGGGCATTTTACCAAGAAAATTAAGAGTATTAGCATTTACACTAATAACAATTTTAAAGACAGCAGATGTGTCACACAATGACTATGTCCTTCGTTCATATCCACTGACATCAACACATACTGCTTCCCATTATAATCGGCATGTACAGTATTCTTTGATACCACTTTACACTGATAACTATAACACTAGGTATAAATTAGCTAGCAATTGTTAAATTACAATAAACTTACTATATTCTTTTGCCTAAAAGTTAGTTTATAAAAAACAAAGTCATTCTAATGTTTAAAGCACAATTTGAGTAACATATTATGAAAATCTTAAAAAAAAAACATTTGAATCATTGTTTATATCAGTGTGTCTACCAAACATTGAACTAGTCACTAAGAATCTAAACAATCAACAACACAGTGAAATTACTCTGATCTGAAGTGAACCTGTGACTGGAGAGACGCGACATCAGTAATATGCTGTGTGGTGGTTTGAATGAGCATGGCCCCCATAGGCTTATATATTTTGCTCTCAATTGGTGCACTCTCTAGAAGGATTAGTAGGTGTGGCTTTTTTGGAGGAGGTGTGTAACTGGGGGTGAGTTCTGAGGTTTCAAAAGCTCACTCAAGGTCCAGTCTCATCATCTACCTGCCTCTTACTTGTGGATAAGCTATAGGCTCTTAGCTATCACTCCAGCATACTGCCTGTCTGCCTGTCACCATGCCCCCTGCCATAATAGACTTACCCTCTGAGGATGTAACTTAGCCCACAGTTAAATGCTTTCTTTTTTTTAAGTTATCTTGGTCATGGTGTCTCTTCACAGCAATAGAACAGTGACTAAGACCTGCTGCTTCTACAATTCCAAGAAACTCTGACCTCCAAAGGTTATACACAGACTTTTTTTTCTAAAATAAAGTGACATTTCTGTTGTACCTTGGGAGGAGATGATGGAAGGGAGGGGCCGTAGTTCATGCCATCACTGCAAGCACTATCTTGAAGAGATAAAACGGAGGCCTGGGTAGAGTACACACTGTCATTATCAGGAGAGAACGGAGAATCAAATCTTGACTCAGCTACTGACTCAGCATCAGGTGCATCTATCTAGGAATAAAATAAGACCAGCTGGTTACCGTACCCTATTAAGCATCATTGTCACTACCTAAGCTAAAAGGCACAGCTGTGCCTTCTTTGTCTGCCTTGTTTTCTGCATGTGCCTTCCCTGCTCTTAACCACTTGAAATATGCATTGATCCAGCAGCACAAAGACAAACTACCCACAACAGAGGCCGATATCTCTGGACACTATTATGTCATGTTGCATCAACTAACAAACTAAAGGTAACAAACTAAACTAACTAAGGAACTCATTTTAAGTTTAAACAGTTATATAATCAAGGAAAATACACAACATTTTATGATGCAAAGAATTGTGTTATCATACTTCATACTTGATAAACCATTATTCATAAAGGCAGCTATGTCTAGCTAAGATGCAGAAACCAAAGAGTAACTTTGTGTTTGAGCTAGAATCACACAAACACTGAAGGAGCCTGATCATGGATGGATTACCAGAAGCATTAAGTAATAAACATTTTAATATTGCAAGTCACATTAATGAAAAAAATGGTAAAATATCACTGGAACATTTCAAAGTGAGTCTCAAAATATAAATTCATAGGCTGATAACATATTTTCAATATTTATTGAAATTCACTAATAAGCTATAAGGTAGATGTTATTGTCTACACATGTATATTATGTAAAACAATCTGAGCGATAAATACTTACTGTGTGCTATCTAGTATTAACTGAGACTTATGCCAGATTATAATAGACAAATGTTTGCTTTAAAGTACTACTGAAATGAATACTCCAATAGAATTCACATATCTATCACTGCTTCCTTTCAATCTTAGGAATCCTAAAATCAATTAGCTCAGTTACTGTAGGGATGAAACATGAAGTCCCCTGGAAGTTGAGTGACCAGTTCAAGGAAACAGAGCTCATTAGAAATATTGAGGACTCCTGTGACTATTACAAAGCACTTAGCTTCCATTCAATCAACATTCATTTAAAGGGGTTCAAAAATGTCATCCAAACCCTGGAGAGGATACTGATTTATGGTGTATTTTAAAAATGATGAGCTGGGATGGCTGTTTATGCCCTTAATCCCAGCACTCAATAGGCAGAGGCAGGTGGATGGATAACTGGGAGCTGCAGACAAGCCACGGCAACATAGTGAGATCCTGTCTCAAAAAAGAAAAAAAGAATGAAGGAAGGAAGGAATGATATTTTTGTGTGCTACAATGTTTCAAAATGGATTTGCTATGACAAGGTATGACGTATTATAACACCTCACAAACTCCAAAACACTCTAAATTATAATGCCCCTGGAGGAGGGCCAAAGTCATCTCATATTTTAAGTATAATGGGAATGTATTATACTTATTAAAAATACATCAAAATATCCACAAAATAGCAATTCAAGAGTTTGTAATTTAAAAATACTAACAAAAAGAATTTTCTCTCTTCCAAGTTAGTATTGGCACAAAATATAATGTCAAAGACCTAATTCACACTCTCTAGCTTAAAGCAATGTGTACATATTGGGCATCTACATGCACTAATTTATTCCATAAAACTTCAGCAGAACATTTATTAAAAATCAATCAGTTGTGGCCACTAACCAGAGCCAAGTCAGCCCTGAAGAGGGCTTTGTCAGGCAGGCCTGGTTCCTTACAGGAGTGTGGTGGGCAGAGAAACATGTCCTCCTTGGCAGAAACATATCCTTCTTCTGGTGAAAGCTGCAGGACATTGGTGTGGAGAAGGGGTTTGTGGGACAGAAAGAACAAAGAGGATGAGAAAGAGGAAGGGGGAAAGAGATAGAAGAATGAAGGGAGGAAATGGAGTCTTCACATCATAACACATGACCTCAACACAGAAGGAAAGCTACAAAGTTAGACAAATACCCATCCTAACCATTTCATTTAAAGGTTGCAGAGGCCTTTTTTCCTAGCATAAGAACACACAATTAGATGAGAATCCCTTTCTACTAGTTTTATTCTTGCAAATTATAATCAAAATCAATGATTTTTATACTAATCATCTGGTCATTTTTATCTGCTAAATATTCTGGCTAAATAATGACAATTTTAAGTATTAAGACAACTGCAGAATAAAGTATTACAGAAAAACAATGTTTTGTTGTCTCTTTTTTGAGTATTATAAAGGATGCAGTTTACTTAGCTAGGAATGCTACTGAGGACATGATGAATTTATCCGACATCTCTAAAATAAGTAGAAAGCACTTCTTCCCAAGCAGCCATTAGAACTCTTGTAAGAAACTTTGGAAACACTTAAAACAATCACCTGTCCCCTAAAATTAAGAGGGGACAACTTGAGAGTTTAAATACAACACAGCTTATAGGACTAAATGAAACCAAACTGCACAGGGCTACCATCTGCCCGAATTCCCCTCGGACTCCTACTGCAATTCTGAGACACTGAGAACTCTACACTTGTATTCTACTTTATAATAAGAAGGGAAATTTTTATTGTCTTACCACATCATCTGGTACCAGTAACCTGTGTAGAACTTTTATAGGAAAAGAATTTTCTGATTTGTCTACAGATTTAAGTTTATTTTTATTCAGGCTCCACTTTAAGTGACAGAAATACTCACAGTATGTTGCAGTGCAAACAGAATGTGAAACACCAAAATACTGTCCTGCAACTAGCTACAAAATGATTTTGCTTCTGAATAACTATTGTCTTCTCCTTAGTGGCAGGAAAGTGTCTTTTCCCTTACAAATATATGAGAAAACAATAAAATCCAAGTTCTTACAGGCAAAGGCTTGGCCACACCTATCCGCACCATCCCTGAGGGCGCTCCCTTCAGTGCTTCCACGGCTTCTTCAAGACTGCTGTTTTCCAGGTTAATGTCATTGACAAACATGAGCCTGTCTCCTGGAACAAGCCGGCCATCCTTCTCAGCAATACCACCAGGCACCAGAGAACGAATGACTATCACCGTGCTTGTTGGGTCGATGGGGTCCTAACAGGCAGGAGGGTGAAAAGAAGTCAGCTCATTGTGACAGCTGAAGTGTATTTTACATGCTGTCCTCTCCAATTGTTGAGTGTCTCAAGGTTTTCATGGAGGTTCTAATGAATACCTAGGACAAGGTGATGTGTGTTTCATTTCAGGAAGGTCAGAAGAGTTTGACAGAAACAATGGAAACCTCATTTGCTAGTGTTGTTAAACAGACCCCTAGGTAATACTAGATAACATCAAAAGGAAATTTTAATTTTTGGTAGAGTGTTAAGTTTTCTGCTGTCACCTGAAGCTGGATGTCAAGGGCATTTGTAACCACAGTATTTGTATAGTGGATGGATGCATGCTGACACAGGTCTTGTCCTTTAAAAATGAAGAAATACAAAAAGAAGCCATGCAGCACTTGTGCTACAAGGATGTAGTCTGGAGTCTTTAGAGATACCCTGAATTGAAAAATATTAGGAGTAAAACCTGTGTTTTATCAGGCAGTGTTCAGCATTTCCACATTTGCCTAGCACAAAACAATTCAGGGAAGGATGCAAGCCACACTGAGGCAACTTACAAACAATCATAAATTTAGTGAAATAACTGGAATGTTTTAATTTGTGACATATCCAAGTATACACTTACCTCCATATTATACAAAATAGCAAATACTTTATGGATGACCACTAAAATATAAGCTGTCAATTAAGAGTATGGAAATAAAGAGCCCTCAAATGACACTCCTCAAAAGCAATCTGTGTTTCTCTAGCTGAAACATAAAACAGTTTAATAAGTATAATGCTAAAAGAAACCATTTATAATAAAAAGAAATCATTCAATTATATTATTATCCTGAGCAATTCATTTGAACAAGTAAAAATCATTACTAACTGTAAAACAGTATTTTTTTGCTATCTGTTAACAATAATTTTCTTTGCGAGCATGGCATCCTTTCAGCAATTAGGAAAACAGGATCAATTTACCTGGTAGTCTAAAATGCTGAAGCCAAGGCCCCTGCTCCCTTTCTCCAGCTCTATGGACTGAATGCCAGCCTCCCACATGGCCACTGGTGTTTGAATCTCCTCGGCATTCTGATCCACATCAGGTATCGCCAGCACAGGATCCTCTGTCTCCGATGACCCGATGAACTCACCAAGATCTATATGAGGCTGAATAACAAATCAGGCATCTCTTATTTCAGAGGGTATAGCATTTGACACATGCACCAACACTGCAAAACTGTTTCATTCTGATTCTGGTATCTGTATAGAACAAAACAGTTTCAAAAATCCAAGTCATAACAGGCATTAAAAACATAAGCTAGAATTTCCTATGAGCTTATTCAGTGGTTATGCATCTATAGTATGGTTTACAAAGTACTTTCATTTCTTGTATAAGTTTTTGAATCACCACTACAAGAAGAATAAAAAGAAGTGTGTTGCCACTAACTAAAAAGAATTCCCAATAAATAAGATAAATTCAAGAAAAGGTGGTTATGTGTAAAGTTTTGTATTATATACAAATAAGACCTCTAAAGTACATAGAAATAGTTGGATTAAGTAGGGATGATGTTTGCAAAACACTTGACACAAACTGGGCTTCAAATGTTAGCTTCTCTCAACATAAACAAATCAAAGTGAAAACAGGTTAATCCAACCTTTTTTACCTATGTGAACATATCAATTTTAACAAAGGTGTTTGACAGAATGAAATTCTAGTTTGTGTGCTGCCTTTGCTTTTGATATTCTATTGCACTGCGTAGAGCCATGGACACAATCACCTTCCCTCGCCTCCCTGGGACCATCCCATGGGCACCACGTGAACATGTGCATGCATACACATGGTTCAGCCTTTGAGTGGCACACAATTTAGAATAATGATTCTTGTTCCATTCCATTATGATCATCCATGTGAATAATAAGCCATGCACTTGATTCTTTTAAGTTGTAAAATTATTTCACTGTATTGATTCCTTAAGCATAATGTAAATGGGACTCCTTCCTCCCGAAATCTGATTAGGGTCCTATGCTAAATGTATACAGCACTTCCTCCAACAAGTGCTTGGCTCTGGTTTTGAACACTACAAACAGCTGAGAATAAGCAGATAGGAAAACGGGCATCACAGGAAATTATTTGATGTGAATTAGGACTTCAACTTTCTCATATTCTCACACTAAAATGCACAAATAAATTAAAACCAATATATTCACTGGAATGTATCCTTCCATATTTTAGCTATTCACTGAATGAGTAACTGCAAACCAGAAACAGCTGGGTAGGTATATAAAAGTATGGTTTTCCATCTGTGTACCACACATACACTATTTACATACTTCTGCCAGTTGGAACAATTCTGATTCCAGCCCAGGCCTGTTTGACTTGTAGATATATTTTATAAGCATAGACTATGTGAAAACAATGAAGTACTAATGAAAATAATACATTTTAACACTATTAAGTCCTGCTATGATACGTTCAAATCAGCCTAGTTTCTGCGAGTCTGATACCTTTTCTGTTAGTTCAAGGTCACTTATGTCCAGGCCATCCAGTTCTGATGAAGCGGTGGGTGGCACAGTTCGGCGGCAGCACACCATTGTCACATCTATAGGCAATTCTTTTAAAATATTGACCACATCTTGATGGTTTTCCCCAAGCAAATTTATACCATTCACCTACAGAAGAACACACATGTTCCACATAAGATAAAGTTTCAAAATACAAGGATTGTTTGAAACACCATTTTTCCATGAACGCAAATGTTACTATGGTGACAGCTGTGGTTCTGCCATGCCCAGAACTGTAATTAGACCTGTGTGAGTACCTAACAGGGTCTGCATGCACATTTAAAGTCTGGCTACAATTGGAACTTCTCAGGTACTCAGGGCAAAATCCTTAGCTTCTCCCTAGGTTTGATCTGCCAGTGTATTGTAGGAAGAGAAAATAACAATATTCCCAAAGGATGCAGGAGAAAAAAAAAAACTATAAAGAATTAGCATTTAATGAATTTACTTTAAAAAACTAGAAATGGCATAATGGTATGCAAAAATGGTTTTAAAACTGGGAACAAAACTTTTCAATTTGCAGAGAAACAAATACCAGTAGATAGCTAGTGAGTGATAAGAACTGAGCAAATGGGAACAGAAAGGACATGCTCACTGTTTATCATTATTCTCCATGGAAGCATATGAAAGTGCTGCCTATTCTAAGAACTGAATACACATTAAAAAACTGTCATAGAAAGTTTCATAGTCTTTGGAAGCTAAAACAGCATAAAACACAACACAACAAACACCACCAAAATGGAATATACTTTTGGACTGGATCTGTACTTTGGTGCACACACACAGCTTTGCTATTTCTGCTTTGAGCTGACTTTAGTTATTTGTCACCATTAATTCTCCAGCAGTCTTTTCCATCTGTAGAAAAAGGGGAAATCAGAGCTCCTCACTTCCAATAGCTCATCTCCACTGAAGAGCTTCCCACTGTGTCCCACAGGGCCTTCTGGTAGAACAGACCGGATGAAGTGGTGGCCCACTGTTGCTTCCAGACTTATCCCCAATCCACTGTTCTCACTAAATTTGCTCACATGAGCTACCTGAAATGAGAAAAACATTTGCAACTCTAGTATTTTTCTGTTTTTTTCTACTCATGTAAATATTATAAAGTTCACCCCCCCCTTCAAATAGCCAAATTTCTCACAAAAGCTTTGAAATCTTATTGTAAGATGCATGCCATGAGAGGTTTGCAGGGGAAAATACTTATGTCTAATAGTTTCACAGACCAACAAAGACATTGTGCCCTGCCACAAGCACCCAGGGACATTTTTGGTGCCTACTGAGAATGTAGCAGTAAATAGGTAGAAGGCAGGGTAGGTAATAGATGGAGGTAGGCAGAAACTACTGTAGACCTGAGCTCAGGTGACAGCCTGAAAGCTGCATCCTGCAGCTATGCGTTCTCTGGGGTACCATGTGTCACTCCCACAAATACATACATTTACCAAACAAGACCTTCCATATCTTAATGGTCTGGGGAGAGGTCAGTATCAGAGTGAAATCACTGACTGAACTGTGATGCTGCACAATATTCTTCTCAGCCCCGAAAACCTAATTTAGAGCTCATCCAACCTAAGAAACTGCCAGGTCCCCAATGATGTCACCAGCTATCTCTGATACATCACCTTCTTGATGATTGTTAATGCTTCCAAGTATGCAGCAGGCAAGGAGAAGGCAGAGCTGCTCCCAGTTACTTGAGCAAGGATCACAAATGACATGGTCCTGTCTTATTGCATAGGTCTGTCCACTCCTAACCGAGCACTGAGACTATCATCCAGACACCAAGTGCACAAGGAGCACTATAGATTCAGTCTTGGTTCTGATCCAGATGAAACAGCTTGTCAAGGCCCCCTTATCCAATTCCCACCTAAACAGCTCGAGTCTACAGGACACACCGACCATATTAATCTTACCCATAAAGTCAGTGCTAAACGAACCACTCTTCAGCTGGGTCCTATTGTATTCCTCCCCAGTTTAAGCGTTAAAATGCTCACAACTATACTTACTCATTTTCATTTAACTATAAATTACCTAGAGTTTTAAAAGTATGTATTTCCATGAAAAGTGCAAAATTGATATAACTGCTTAGCAATGAAGGTCAGTGCTACTTTTAATATATATTATGTCTCCCCTTTACCTCTTCTAACCCAGAGGTATATGGATATTGCAAATATGAAAACCTATACTAAATACAGTGTTTTACTTTGATTTTGAATTCCCTGATATTTTAATAATGTGTGTCAACTTTGTAACTTTTTAGAATAGCAAACCATGGCATATTTAGCTAGATACACACACTGTTAATAAACACCATATATTGCTATGACATAAACGACATGAAAAATAATCAGAATCCATCCATTATAGAAGCCAAACACCTAAGAATGATAAAGGGGTGAGGGGTAGAGTATGGTGCACTTCTGTATGCCCAGTACTAGGAAGTGGAGGCAGGGGGACTATGCAGAGAGTCTGAGGTCAGCCTGGCCACATGAAACCTTGCCTTAAGTGACTTTTTTAAGAAGGAAAGAAAAAAAGGAAGAGAGGAAAGCAAGCCTAAAATTCTGTCACAGGTCATTATAAAATTTAGCTTACCTGAAGTAAACTGTCATTCCATTCAGGTTTTCTCTATAAATCACATGCTTAAGAATCAGGAAAAGCCTTCTTGTGAACATATTACTTACATGACTCCCAGAAATAAGGGTATGATGGCACATGCATGCTTAAGGTTGCAAACCATGTATTTTGGTTTCTTGGCTACCATTACAGCATTTGAAGAGCTTTAGACATTTGATCTCTCTCCAGGGCTGATTCCAATGATTATCTCATTTTCACCAAGAATTCCATGCTCACACACAGGCACAAGTGAGGAAACATGAAGAGCAATCTAACCTACCACTATTTCATAGTTAATTCCCATAATCCTCTGCCACTTTGTCAGCAGGGCAGCCTCTTGCTGCACATCTTCGGCTTCTTCCAGCTGAGTTGACAGCAATGGATAGCCTAAAATAGTCAAAGTACTAAAGTTATTGCCAGGACCCAAAACCCACCTTCTACACCTTTTGGGAGGAAGGAAGACATAGCAAAACCTTTGTGGGAACCTTGTCAGACTCTTTAGTCAATGCACAGTTCCTCCTCATTCACTGAATTTGAATGATCTAATTTAGACTAATGTGTGCATATGCAACAGTGTTCTTTTCTAATTGACACCTTTTAAATATGCAACACTATTCTATTTTAATAGTTATCTTTTAAATATGCAACACTGTTCTTCTTAAATGGACACCTCTGAAACTTTAACTAGACTTTTCATTAAAGTCCCCATATATTATCTAATAGTCATTAAAAAGATAATGGCTCTGGGCTGTGCTCAGATCATCCACAAGCTTGTCTACTGGTGAATTACTGCAGTAAAAAGTGTGGTCAGGAGAAAAGGGAGATATCATATTATCTCACACACAAACAATATAAATTAATAACATACAACTCCATAGGACAATATAAATAAGAGCATGAAACAATGAAAAACTTAGAATATGTATTAAGATAAAAGTCTGTAATAAGAATTCCGCTAATTAGTCACAAAAGGCAAGTGACATAAATAATCCCAGAATTCCCAGGTGAAAGCTGAGTGACTAAGGAGCATCTCTGTGGGTCTCTGACACTACCAGAAGAGCTCTTTGAATGAGCTTCAGCTCCAGCCCTGCAACATGTCTACATTCACTCCTTGCTTGCTCATAACGGCTTTCTTTTAAAATCCTCTATTCTCCCACAGCCTCAAAAAATTAATTTAAGAAATATTCCAAAATTCAGATTTCTACCAGTTCCTTTCTCTCTCGTGGGAATTTCAGGCTATTCATGCTTTGGTTGGTTAATGATTCTGATTTTTGTCTGGAGAAAATGGACAAAGCTGATAACTAGTCTGAAAGATTTCGAGACAGCAAGCAGTTTGTTCATGTGCAAAGTCCTAGGTTCAATCTCTAGCTTAGACAACAAAGCAACACAGGAGTGGAAGCTATCTCCATGAATAAGTGTTTTCTCTTCAAAACTAAATTTAGTTGCATGATGGGTAACAATCTGTAGGGGGTGGGGCTCACAAGGAATTTTTTAAACCTAATTCTGGGAGCAGAGGTCATTTTGGAGTCCTCTAGGTCACCTGAAATCATTCCTTTGTATTCACACAGCTCAACAAAAATATAATGTGGGATTATAAATGGAATGTGGGCAATCAGATGACACCGTTGGGATTCATATTCACCCAGTCACCCAAGGCCATGCCGTTCTTACCTCCCACCTCCCCCCAGACTACATTTCAGAAATTTAAAAATACAAACAAAAAGCCACAGAGCCCTGTTTTCCAACCATGGTGAACAGTCAAGTAACTATCCTCCACAGAGAGTCACCTTTCTGCAGGAGGGTAGTGCCACCCCACCCTGTCAGGATGGACAGAGAAGGTACAATAGAACCATTTCCTGGTTTCTGCTTTATTATTTTTTTAAATAATTCAAGGACTCTCAATTATAAGGCTGGAGGTGCCGACCACTAACTATCCTCCCACGTGCATATGCAAATTTCTCATTAGCTGCCTTTTCCATAGCAAAACAGATGATTCTGAGTCTTTAACATAACCCCTCGTGCCCATCTTCACTTCCTATTTCAAGTCATTTTCTAAGTATTTTTATCTTTCCCCCTACTCTTGATATTCACTTTAGCCTAAATATTTTCTTTACTAATTAGTGTAAAAATGGCAGAATGTAATTAATATGTATGAATACTACACATTTTCCTTCCAGGATATCATTACATCCACAAGATCCCCTTAAATAATAAAAGTAAACTAAAACTTTGAGCAGCAGAAGAAATGCAATAATGAAGCCATGGACACAGTGAAGAGTCTTCTGTGTTCCTGCGGCACATCAAAATCCACACCCCCGGGGAGGAATGGTTTTCCATTTGCTCAGTGGCATAAGTTACAAAATACCCACCAACAGGACAGAGGAAAGAAGCAGGAGGCACATGGCATAAAAAGAGGGCAGATCAGGTATGAAACAGGTTAAAACACGGGATCCTGGTAAATCTACGGTGATAAGAATTCTTTGACAGGCTTAACTGATTTCAAACCAAGTCCCCAATATTAAAAGTTGTGACTCCTGAAAAGCTAAAATGTAAATATCAGCCTCCCTAAACAGACTGTTCCTTTTGAAAGTGGTAGAATGTGCCTGAAATCCAGCACTCAGGGGCCTGAGGCTGACAGGTCATGAGTTCAAGGACTGAAGCCAGCCTGGACTACATAGCAAGAGCCTGCCTTAGAAAACAACCATCACAACAAAAAGCAGCGATTTTTATTCCTAAAAATCTAAAAGAGTCTCCATGTTTGTTTTTAAATAATTTATATTTCACAGTTTGGTAGAGACATGTCAGCTATATATAAACACTAAGTTAAAACTACAGGTATTACCAAATGATGTCTCAAGAGTAGTTCTGGTGCTTGCTTGAGTGTGCATGTGCACACACATGCCAAAGAACAGACTAATTCAGCAAAACAAAATAACCAACTCTAATTATTTTAATCTAAAAAGGCAGTTAGTCCTATTGATAAGTATGGGTTAATCAACATCATTTTTTCCAAAAAGATTAGTAGCATATTTATAGTGGGTTAGTAACTCAGTCTGTCATAAAGACTAAGCTCTTTGCAAATATCCTCTCTAAAACACATCGGACACCAAAACCGGCTCTAAGTGTTACCTTCTTCTTCAATCGGCAATATGCTGATATTTCTCCTCAAAGATAAAGACTCTTCATCTTTTTCATAATTTTCTTAAAGATAAAAATATTTTAATAGTTATATCCATAATAAAAGCATTTGAATTTTTCTAAACCCACCTTATTTGTCTGAATCACTGATTAGGTTCAATTTTAAAGACACAAACTCCAGAGTAACCACATGCATTTATTCTCATCCTGTAAGTGGGCTAGGACTTTCCTGAAACCTGCCTGCCCATTTCCTAGGAATGCATTACATAGTACATGGCACAAACACCAACACTCAACTGTTAGAAATAACAACTTTTCAGCCAACAGTCTCACAATGGGGATTATTTCAGCTTATGAATGGCATTTGTGTTTGAATTTGTGAGTGTGGGTGTAGGTAAGCGTCTTCATGTATGTTCAGATGCATGTGTTCAGATGCAGGCCAGAGACCAACTTTACTCTTCAGGAGCTGGCCACCCTTGCTTTGGAGACAGGGTCTCTCACCAGGACCTGGAATGTTCCAAGTAGGCTAGAGTGGCTGGATAAAGATTCCCAGAGTCTCTTCCACTCCAGTGCTGGGATTACACAATGCTTTCACACCCAGCTTTTATTATGGGTACTGGGGTAGAACTAGGTCCTCATGCTTGAGTAGTAGGAACTCTACCAGCAGACACAGCTCTAAAACCCTGTGAGCAGTATTTCTAGAATTCAATTTGATAATATAAGGAAATTCTGGGGAGTTAGTTGTCAGTGTTTCAAATAAAAATCCAAGCATGGGGTGGATAAATTACTTAGTGGGTACAGCATGAGGACTTGAGTTTGAATCCCCAAAACCCATGTAAAACTGTGCACCATAAACTGGGTCTGTAATTTGAGTGTTCCTATGGTGAGATGGGAGGTCGAAAGAGGTGATTCCCCAGAAGCTTGTGGGCCAGCTAGCTCACCATACTCCAGTGAACAACAAATCTACCATCTCAAACAAGGTAGAAGGAAAAGACCGGTACCCGAGGCTGTCCTCTGACTTCTGTAGGTGTCATGCACACACACCCATGCCAACACCATATATGCCTACCCACACACTTTCTAAAAGCATCATAAAGACCTGCAGCCCCCTTAAGAGAAAGC
Source organism: Cricetulus griseus (assembly GCF_003668045.3). NCBI lineage: Eukaryota > Metazoa > Chordata > Mammalia > Rodentia > Cricetidae > Cricetulus > Cricetulus griseus. The sequence goes on along the minus strand of NC_048595.1, from coordinate 66,356,327 downwards.
AACTATGACACCAACTAAGGTATAGGAGCAGGAAGGAACCAGAGTCTCATCTCCAGCTGAGAAACAGTAATGGGATGGCAGGCACAGATGGATGTCTGCTTTAACGAAAATCCCATTCTAAGGCTAATGGACAAATCATGGCTCCAGCTAATGCCTTCTGCATAAATTACTGTAGAGTTAGAAACGCTAAAATAATGCAAAGGTCTAAGTGAGAGCCAGGCTCCTTTGGCATTACCTTTGCTTACAGTGGCATCACCAGGTGGCACGTCCACATCTTTTGCCGCGTCTTCTCTAGATGTCAGCTCTGCTTCCTGTCGTGCTCCCTTCCTCATTAGTGTCAGGCGCACTGTCTGTCCTGTGTGACGTAACACCTCTACTGCTTGTTGATTGGTGAAACCTTGAAGGTTGGTGCCATCGACCTGTGATAACAAGACACATTAAAAATCAAAAGTGATTTTGTATTGCTAGTTCACAAAATGTGTATTTGTGGCTTAGTACTGAGAAGGGGACAGCGAATGGATATTTCTCTAACTGGGAAATGGCCACAATGCCCCAGCACATACTCAGTGTCTAGGAGCAATATTGGTTTGCTCAGGACTTTTCTGAGGGTTTTGTTGGTTTCTGTGGATTCTGTGGTATAGTTTCAGGGTGTGACTTTTAAGATCATTTCTCTAACACCCTAGATGATCCTCATAGGGTGTCAAAGTTGGAAACCAGCACTGCAGGGGAATCAAGGTACAGTAGGCAGTAAGGAAAGCACTCCCCTGAAACACTAGGATACATCAACAATACTTCATATTGCCTGTGAACAAGAGAAGTGACAAATTTGGCATTCACATATTCATTAGTTTAATAAAAAGCTATGAGATCCAGACTAGCATCATCCACCAGAGTGTAACCTAACTACTTAAGTTTCTGAACAGATATATTAAAACCTCAAATTAAACACTTAAAACCCATTTGTTTTATTTATATGGACATAAGTATACTCATGCACAGACACATCTACTGTCTCCATGAAATATATATAACAGTATATGACATCTGTATATATAGAAGAGAAGAAAGCAACAGAAGATAAAATGAGTACTTAGTTATTTTTTCTAGTGGGAATATTCAGTCAATTATCTAGAGACCTGCCATGCAGAAGAGTCTCAAACTCTGGTTCCTTGACTCTTGTGCAATTCCTCTGAGTTACACAGGATCTTAGACACAGGCATCCAGCACTATCCTTCCCCATAACCAACTTTTCTGATTCCCTTTGCAAAGGTTAGCAAATTAGAATAACAGAAGAATCTGCAATAGAATCCATAACCAAGGAAGGAAAAAGTCCCTACACCAGTAACTGGAAGAACTTCTACTAAAATGGTCTGGGAATGCAGGCTCAAGGCAAGCCAGCTTACTCTTCATGGGCCTAATAGTGGCTCATCTGGTCAGAGAAGAAATGTTAGTAAAAATAAAACCAAATTCTCTCATTAAGAAGAGGTGGTTCCAGGTTGGGGACATGGCTCATTTGATAAGCGGTTAGCTATGCAACCATGAACACAAAACTCAATCCCCCAGAACCACCCCCCCCACCTACCCACACATACATACACACAATCTGGGAACAGAACTGAAGATGGATTAGCAGATGGTTTCTGTGAGTTCTGACATTTCAAGTTTGATCTTCAAGACTCACTTAAAGGAAGGAGAGAATGGAGTCCTGCAAGTTGTCCGCTGACCTCTGAATACCTCGGCACATGGAAAGTACAAAAAGGAGCATCCTTGGGGCTTGTTGACTAGCCAATGCAGCCAAATCAGCAAGCTCTCCAGGTTCAATAATAGACTGACTGTCTAATTGTGGAAGACACTTAACATCAACTTCTTCACATTTATGGTCACACATGTACACCTACACACAAATGTGCATATATATATATATATATATATATATATATATATATATATATATATATCACAGAGAGAATGAGAGACAAATGGCACATAAGATGCCAAATAGAACACACTAATATTTAAACATAGATACGTGGAAATTTTTTAATTTAAAAGATTTTAGTTTTAGGGGTGTGGATAAGCCAAGCCCTGAGGGCATGAAAAGTACATAGCTGGTTAGCTGGTACCACCTCCCTCGGTGGTGGGGATGAGGGAAAGATGCCCATCTCCTTGTCTCTACCACCTCCAGTTGGCTAGACAGCTGACCCCTTTACCAGTTGCAACACCCAGGAAAGGGGGCTCTGCACCTCCTCTAGGCAGCACAGCAGGGCTGACCCTGTTAACAGAACACGAATGAGACATCCTTGGGAATATAAGCATGGGAGACCTGGTCCTGCTCTCATCTGCCATATGGCTGCATGCGCTTGTGAGAGATGCCCCCCCAACACCTGAGACAGGTAGGAGAGCTAGATCTGAGATCATAGGAGAGGGAGAGCTGCCCCTGCCCTTGCCCCCCCCATCAGCTGCAACACTCATGAGAGCAGGCCCTACACCTCACCTGAGCAGCACAATAGAGCCAATCCCATTGGCAGAGGTGTGGGGGTGGACAAAATGGCCCAAATCTGAACACTGATGCCCCATGAAAATTCTTAAAATGCATAGAACTTTTCTTTTCAAGTTTTTTGTCTACAAGCAATTTTTATCACTCTTTGTAAAAGAAGTTTCATTAAGAAAAACCTTACAAAATGATTCTGTTCAAACAGAATCCTGACTTTATCTACTGACAAGATCAGCTAACATTTTGAGAGAAAACATCCCTTCATTGAGTAATTGTTATACAGAATGCCAACATGGAAGAGGGCTTGGGGAAAAATCACTTGCACTTTCCTGCCCCTGTATTGTACACAGCATAACGCTAGGGGTCCACAGAAGACAATCTGTAACAGAAGAGCAAAATAGTTTAAAATTGCAAAATAAATGCTTCCTCAAAATAGTAAATAATTTCTTAATCTTCTCAGCACCTCAATAAATACAAATTAAAAATAGACCGTAGCTCCAATATTTGCTGTCAAAACAAAGCCAGAACAAATAAAAGACTATAGTTATAAAAAACGTGACTAGGAAGAAAGGAACTATTACCAATTTATGGGAAGACCACAAGAGGGTGACACTTTGCACTAAATGAACACATGGTCAAGAGCGCTGCACAATGCTTCCCGGGGGTTAAGGCACTTCTAAATTTAAAATGAATGTTGATAAAGAGTAAAACTAGAATATGGATGACAGTGAAGACAATCTCGATAAAAGCAACAGAAGGCAGGGAACATACACTTCCCCTTATTGAGTACATTTCTTTATCACCTCCCTTGGCTAAGAAGGAGTCATCTTTAAGGGTCACTCACATAAGAACAGATACAGTGACAACCTGGAGGCAAGCTACTGTGAGACTTAAAAAATTGTAATAAATCTACTCTCTTAGTAAACATTTCCCTAATTTAAATACACTAATAGAGCAAGTCCTATACCAGTTACATTGAAGGTCTAATGTGGTTCTCTTAAGGGAAATTCAAGGGACATTATATTCTGTCCTAAGATAATGCAACTGAATCAAGAAGCTCACTAAAGGGTGTTACCAATGGAAATCCAAAGTGGACTGAGAAAAACCCACGAGCCTCTGTCCTACACAAAGTAATTACAGGCAAGTGAAGAAAGCTGGGTGTGGGAGAGATAGCCTTCCCTAGGGAAGAGAACACTGATTGGCTGCCCACTACCAAATGGCCAGCCCTGAAAACAGGAAACCCTGTATAGACTGAATAGTTTGTATTTAGAAGTATGTATGCATATACCCATGTGCATGCAATAGTGGCTAGTAAAAAAAAAAAAAGCATGAATATGAAGGAGATTAGAGAGGGGTATGTGGGAGTATTTAGGGAAAGGAAAGGAAAGGGAGAAATTATATAGTTAAATTACAATTCAAAATAATTTAAAGTTTGTTAAAAAGTTAAACATAGAACTATCTAAGATCTAATGGCTAAGATCTAGCAATTCCATTCCTTAATATATACAAAAGAAAAGGGAAAATGCATCCTCATAAAACCTTGTACAAGAATGTTCACAGCAGTATAAACTCTAACAGTCAACACATGTAAACATCTCTCATGGCTGAACTGACTAACAGGCAAATGCGGTAAACCTACCAGTGAAATATTATCTAACAATGAAAGAAAATGGAAACTGACTCTACAACACAGATGAACCTTGAAGACATTATACTAAATGAAGCAGTCAATCACAGAGTTCCAAATCCTATGTGATTGTACTTACAGTAAATGTCCCAGAAAGGCAAGTCTACAGAGACAGAAAGTAGACCTCAGACTTCATAGGCCTAAGAAGACAGGGGAAGCAGGCAGCAAAGAATACAGCAGTGGAATATTCTATAACCAATTGCGATGCTGAATGTCCAACTTTGGAAGCATATAAACAGACACTGAATTATACAATTTAAAGGTATACATTATAAAGTATATAAATTACTTATGATTTGCAACTCTGCCTAGTGAACTAATGTACATAGCTAAAGTAATAAAAAGTAAACTTTTAACTCAATTTATTTATTGTGCTGGATAGTTTTCTGTCAACTCACTAAAAATTATAGTCATCTGAGAGGAAGGAACCTCAATTAAGAAAATACATCATAAGATGAGCTGCATAGGCAGGCCTGTAGCGCATTTTCTAAATTGGTGACTAATGGGGAAGGGCCCGGCCTATCCCTGGGATGCTGGTTCAAGGTTCTATAAGAAAGCAGGATAAGCAAGGCACGAGGATCAAGCCAATAAGTTGCACCTGCCCATGGCCTCTGCATCAGCGCCTGCTTCCAGGTTCCTGCTGTTTGATGTCCTGACTTCCTTCAGTCAGGTTACAGCAAGTAAACCTTCCCTTCTCTGTTGGAACACCGTACAAGAATGGGATCATGTGAGGGGAATTCTGAGCACTTGTGAGGACTCTGCAAGAAAACAAGACAAGAGTCTTGTGACTTCAGTTTCTTCAAAACATGGAATTGTCCTTGGAATGTATTTTTGTGCCCCCCCAGGTGTAGCAGATAGGAATAAGTTTACTTCAGATACTAGTTGTTACAATAAATATTTCCGCCAAAAGCCGCTTGAGCCCCACCATCACGTGTGAACTTTACGCCAGCTGCCCGCCCGAGTTAGGCCCAAATGAATACACAGAAACTTGTATTAGGTACAATGCTGCTTGGCCAAGGACTAGTATTCTCATCTGTTAGCTCAGTCTTAACTATCATAATAAACCTATATATTTTATAAGACTTATCCTATTGGCTCCCTCCTTGCCGGTGGATCACATCCCGCCGCTGGTGGAGGAAGGGGAAAAGAGGGACCCTTCCTGTTTCTCCTTCTTTAAATATGAGTCTCCTTGCTATGTCACTCCCTGCCTGGATCACCACTTCTCTACTACATTTCCCAGAATCCTCTTTGACTCCTAGTCCTGTCTAACTTGCTGTCTCATTGGCCAAACAGTATTTTATTTAACAGTCAATATGATAAACATACACAGAAGTACTCCCCCATCAACTAGTAGTTGCTGCGCTTATTCAACTAAATGTTTAATTGTCCTTTATATGCCTCTATGAAAAAACATGATTTTGCCACCTGTGGCTTGTCCTTGTGACTATATACAGCCTGAACTCATGAGACCTATACTCATGTAACCTGTCTTAAGTCTTATAGTATAAGGTGTCTGATGTTCTGAGTCAAGTTGGCAATTGTGTGAGACTTTAATCCACCTCATTTATGGGTTTTGTTCTCCCAGGCCCCACTGCTTTTAGAGTGGCAAACATTCCCTAATTGCTTTTAGTCAAGGTGTTTCATCACTAGCAATAGTAATTCTAACTAGGGCAACTGTACATGGATTCACACTATTCATCTCTCCATTACTCTCTAAATAAAAAGTGGGCAGTGGCTCATTTCCAGTCTTGACAAGATAGAGACACATCAAGGAAGCTTTCCCAAGTAATACCCAAATGGGTAAGAAGCTCAACTTGATCTTTCAATCTTTCAATTGGACTTAAAGAGGTAAACAGATACAGTTAAGAATCCACAGTGCTGATGCCAGGAACACTCTAGGAGACATCCTGTAGAATTTACAAGGGCAGAAGTAATAGTCATTAATCATTTTTTCTACAATGTGATAGAAAAAATGTAACAAGAAAACCCTACCAATTTAGCATCTTCTAGCCATCCAGTACTTAGTGTTAAATATTTTCAAACTGGTTTGTAAAAGATCTCTAGGGTTGTTTTTTTTTTTTTTTTTTTTTTTTCAAGAGTGTCATCTTCTCATCACCCAATTCCACAAGCCCAGATGCCCCCCTTTCTGTTCTCTGACAAGCTTGGGTCATGTCAGTGAGAGCACACATTTATCTCTTTTCAACTTGCTTATTTCAGTTAGCATAATGTCTTCGAGATTGATCAATGTTGCAGTGTGTGACAGAATTTCCTTCTTTAGCAGGTCAAAAAATAAGCCACGGCATCTGTAGACTACATTTTGTTTACCCAGTTTTCTACCAAACATATCTGGGCTGCCCTTTGGCATGTGCTATATAAAAGACACTCCTGTGGGTAAGGAATCTTTACTCTTTAACTTTTTCTGATTATTAAGATTCCAAGAGATAACAAACTTAATTAATAATAAACTAATTAACTAATAATAAACTATAAACTAATAATAAACTATAAACTAATAAGTCAGCATTCTCCACCAATATCTTCAAAATGATATTAAAATAAACACTGGCAAAGAGAAAGAACCTATAGTTACAGAAGGTTAGGTCATATCACAGTATTCAGTTTTTCATTGTGGGCTCGAAATCCCTAAGAGACCATATCATCTACAGGGTTCCTTAGTGCATCTAACCCTAAATTAGTTTCTAGATCAAAGAGCAATTTGAAGAAGCCAGTATCCACTGAACAGAAGGTGAGATTTTTTTCTTAACTATGTGAAATAGCCACATACTTAAAACACAATGTTACAACAATAGCATAAGAATCAGATTAAGGATATCTTGATTCATTTCTTTCACTCCTATGCATTTACAGAACTGAAAGGAGATCTAGTTGACACTGTCATTCTTCAAGATTCTTAAAAATGCACAGATCTGAAATGTAGGTCCTGCTACAGTACTATCTAGTTTTCCTTCAGAATATCCAGAAGAAAATGTACTATGTAATGTTAGTGTAACAAATTCATTATGATCATAGTTCAAATACATCATAAAAATTATATAAGAAACAAATTTCCATTTTAGACTTAAGAAAAGCAAAGAGTCTATCAAATGTTCCATTTAATCTGAAAATAATGAAGTAGGCAATTATAATGGCAGTCTCAAACCACTAAAGCTAGATTAAATTAATGAATCTGTGGTTGGGGAGATGGCTCATCAGGAAAATGCTTGCTGTATAAGCATAAAGACCAGCATTGGGATCACAGTACCCACATGAAAAGATGAGTGTGGCGGTACAGGTCTATAATCCTAATGCTAGCAAATGGAGAGAGGATGATTGCTGGGGCTCAGTCAGTATAGCAACTTGGTGACCATATCTCAAAAATAAGGTACAGGTGGATAGAAAAAAACATCAGCCTCTGGCCCTCATATGTTCAAACACCAACAGACAGACAAAAGCATATATATATATATATATATATATATATTATATATGCGTGTGTGTGTGTGTGTGTGTGTGTGTGTGTGTGTGTGTGTGTGTGTGTGTGTGTGTGTGTCACAAATACAAACACACAAAAATTAATGTCAGTGAATATAGTTCGTTACAAAGTAAAATCAAAATGTTTCATACACAGTGCAGTGGGTAAATTTAGTTACAAACATGAGGACCTGAGTACAGGTCCCCAAGACCCATGTAAAACCCAGGCATGGCAGCATAATCTTTAACCTCAACAAGGAAGAGGCAAAGACAGGCAAATCCAGGGAACTCACTTGCAAGCTAGTCTAGCCAACTGATGAACTTCAGATTCAGTGAGAAACATTATCCCAATAAAGAAACAGGCACCAATGCTATAGAAAAAGACATCTAATATTGACCCCTGGCCTCTGGCACACATGGACAAATGAGTACACATGTACACAAACATACAATTGCATGCATACCACACACACAAGTACCTACATAGATACATAAGAAATTATTTCTTCATTTTAAGATTTTATTTTTATTTACATATATGTTTGCAGGTATGGTTCCAGTTATCCCAATACAAGTGCTACAAACCAACCTCAGGTTCTCTGGCAGAGCAATACATGTTCTTAACCACCAAACCATCTCTCCATTCCTAGAGAAAATAATTCTTAATCATGAAAATTACAAAAACTATTATTAAATGTATAACTTACTGCAATAATTTGGTCTCCAATTTGGATTCTTCCATCATGTTCCACAGCACTGCATTTTGTAATGCTCTTTACAAAGATTCCTGAAGGTTCTAAGATTAGAAATAAGTAATTTTCAATCTTGATAATGCACAAACAATGAATAGCCATCTTCTTCCTTCCAAATCAAATCCTAATTATGAATAAGTATTTAGTAACAAGCAACAAAGACATCTACTAGAAAGAACAGCATTTGTTCAGCCTGTCATATCAGAGTCACCTATACGAAATTATTTCTAAGAAAGCTGACAACTACTTTTTCCAACAAAAGAACCCATACAATGATTGAATATCTCATAAGACAGGTATTAGAGGCAACTGTGAGGTGTAGAAAATATGTAAGATTTAATATTTACCTAATTTTTTATCTCCAATATAACCAGCAATGGTAATTCCTAATCCTTGGACATTTTTTGTGAGTTCCACATCAAACATCTCACTTTCTTCACTTTTTTGAGTAGATGCATCAACCTAAAGTAGTATTAATAAATAAATCTTTAGATAAATTAATGTAAGAAAAAATAAGGTCAAATTTAAAAATTCAAACATACAATTCAGGATTAGTCTGGCCTAAGATATCACTAACTATGCTGTAGAACTGGTCCCTTACATCCTGACGATATAAACTGAGCATCACCATTTCACTCAGAAATATAGGAGAAAGCTGAACCTCCCCTTCTCAGACAAACTTACTGTATACACAAAATGTATGAATGAGTAACCTCTTGTTAAAGTATTTTCAAACATAGCACATCATCATTTCTGAGGGAATTGGGGTGTTTAAAGTTCAAAAAATTCCTGTTTTGAATTGATATCAAAACAGTTTAGTGTTTCCACTTAAACTTTCTGGACCACCACCTACCAAGAAAATAAAGACTAGCTACCGTTTACTGAGCAGTTTCATTAAAAGGCATTTAGCATGTCTTTTTTCTTACTCCTTTTAACAATTTACAATTGCCTACATCATTTGTAAACCAGTAAAATAGATACAATTGTATATGCCTAGGAAAGGAAGCATATAAGTAGTTCCTAGGACAAACAGCTAATATCTGGAGAGTTGGAACTCAAATCCCAACAGTGTGGTTCCAGAGCTCCTGTTTGCAGATGATGAACTGTACAACACAGAGCCACAGCCTCCACAGAGAACTCCTACACTTACCTACAATTTCTAGTTGAATCTAACACAGCCATGTTATAAATAGACTGGTGACTTATTTTTAAAAGAATGACACCAAGGAATTTTTTTTAACATCACCCCTTTGTTTGTTTTGTAAATTAAAGACATTCATAAAGAATATGTGTCTCTTTACATGCACATCCTCCCCGCTCTGAGATGATAGCCAAAAAGGGCTTTCTCAGTCTGAGCCTTCTCTAACATGTACTTAATACAGTTATTAATTGTATGTAGAACAAGAGGAAAAGACTGCCTAAATTAAGCATTAGTGAACTGGCACATGATGTTATCAATAAGCCATTGGTCCTAGACATTGGTGTGATGCCAGCTGACTCTCTAGTAAACCCTAGAAAAGTCAAGGCAATGGGCTTTAACAGGCATGAAGGCTGGGGCTGGCCTGTAACATTTTCTGATTTCCTATAAAGTAAACAGTTATCTCACTGATGGTCCACCTAAATGAAGTATAATTTTACAAGTGAAGTTGGATTCATTTTTTTTTCATTGCACATAATTATCTGTGCAAACTTAGCAAAAGTTTAAAGTTTAGATAATTACAAGAAAATGACAGGATGAAATCTGCTTCAATTGAAACAAATGTGTTTTCTATTTTTAATAAGTTATTCGCGTGCTATTTTAGAGGGTGGCAATTTGACTATCGAATAGTTTTAAACGGGGCACAAGCTTCAGAAATGATGGTATGCAGAGAATAGACACTGCCCTAAGCTTTCATTACATCAAGTAGTTTCTGGTATTGCATTCATTTATATATTGCTGAATAAAATGTTTTGTTTTCCACAAAAGAATGCCATTTAAACACTTTCATAAACAAGCTTGCTTTCTTCTTTCTCTCTGTAAAAAATAGCAACCAAATCTTGTCCTAAAAACAACAGAATCATGGAAAATTCAAGTGTTCTAATAAAGTTTTAAAGGACTCATGGAGGCTGTTAGATTATTTAAAACAAAGAATGTGTAACCAGTGGTTAGAGCCATTTCACAAAAAAAAAAAAAAAAAAAAAAAAAAAAAAAAAAAAACAGGAACATTTTACATCTATGGGAAATGGATATAGGACTGGTATGTGGTAGAAAAAGCTAGAATTTGTTTCTAAAATATGTAAGACACTTCTGGATGGACTCTTTAAAAAATTTATCCACTATAGTCTTACGGCTTGTAAACCAACTGAGATAACTTCTAACTTCCAAGCATTTTGAAATTTTCCAATGTTTTTCATATCAAATTTATGACAAAGTGGGACACAACAACAATGAATCATGTTCCTGTACCACACCAAAGCACAGCTGCTCTTGTTTCAAACAACTATTTGCAATGACAACCGCTCATAACAACTCCGGTAATAGTTCATAGCTCACATGTATTAAAACAAAGACACAAGGAGGTCCTTAAACCTCATTCACTCCTACAATCCGAGCTCCCAGACCCTACCTTACACAAATAAGAAACCTTCTAAAGAAAAACTGTTGAAAGGTCATGATTAGAATGGTGACCCAGTTCAAAAAGAGGCTTCTAATTATGACAAAGACAGACTCAGATATAGGCATTAGAAGAACAGAACCCTAAAGTTTCATATGTGCTTTATAATACTATCTTTATTTATCTTTATTTTTTAAAAAAGAGGCTGCTTAGAGGAAAATGAAATAATCATGTAGACTCTTTAAAGCAAGCCATTCTCAATGAATGAAACATAAATATCTTTTACGAGTTTTTTTGTTTCCTTCTTTTAATACTTACATACAGGCATCAGTAAGTCTAACTTCTGCATGCTATTTGCTTAGACCTTTGCATTCATTCTTTTTAGCTACTTACACGCATCTCTGATGTAGAAACTGGGGATGAGGAGAGGGTGATGCCCAAAGAGGAGGGTGCTGCAGTTTCTTCCACAGCTCCTCTGGCAATCACCAGCTTAACTCTATTTCCACACTGCCTGAGAACCTGTGCTACTTGTTCACTGCTCATTCCTGCCAGGTCCGTGTCCCCAATCTTTAGAATGTGGTCTCCACTGCATAATCGCCCATGCTGAATGAAAAACAGTTCAAATCATTAAAGTACTGTGATTATAACTGCACCAGAAAAATATGAAATGATCTAGAGACAATAATAAAAATGGCACTGATAAGGCACATGCCAGTCATATGGAATTAAGTGTGTAACTGTACTATGAATTGTCTTCTGAATCTCTCTAGCACCATTCAATGTTGTGACAGCAAATGAAACTCACAGATAGGTTGTTAAATCAATTGCTAGTATGATTTTTTAGTTTGATTTCTATTTAAGAATTCAGAAGGAAAAATATGACTTTGTGTGATTTTTTTTGTTTTGTTTTGAAGAACAAGAAGAAAATGTCATTAAGCATAGATGAAGTATGAAGTTGCTATGCAAACACAGATCATATTAATTGGGTTGTGATGAAAAACACAAAGTACTGGAATGTTCCTATGGATTCTATTTGACCATGTCAAATTATTTGGCCAATGCCAAGAATGCATCTGCAGATAATATCCTAGTGAGAGGAAAATTCAAATATATGAGAGATATGAGTAGATCTAAAAAACTCTGAAATGACAGGCTGCTCTGCACTGTCCAGTGCAAATAATTTATGACACATGGCTGAGGGACACCAGGCACATAGCCAGTCCAACTAAGGACATTTAATTTAACTTAATTTTAGTGGATTTAAAGCTGAATGTATTTCTATTTTGTGTGTCCTAAGAAAAATATATAAATGGTGTTCTCCCTTTTTCCTCAAGCATATGAAGTTCATTTGCTATTGCTAGATGTTGGCTAACACTTAAATGTTATGTTACTGTTAATATCACTATTTAAAGAGTTACTATTTAACTAGGGCTTTCATTCATGAATATGAGGGTGTCTGATGAACTCAGCTTCCCAATTTAAGTTCAAATCTATGAGAGAAAACAATAACTTTATAACCCTATACAGTAAAAATATTAAACACAGGAAATAAATGCATTGAACAATTTCCCACACGCAATAAATGGCACATTTCATAAATAGCAAAACCTAAACAAACTAAACAGAAAACGGACTGTGTGTCACATATAAAGAGGGAGCCAGGGAACCAGCACTAAAAGGACAGATGGGTTGGTTTTACCTAAACAATAATGTATTTTTTACATAATGTGATTTGTAAACAGATGCTAGGCTTGCAAATATATAATTATCAAACAAAGGGTAGCTGTTTCTACAGAGAATGGAATCATCAGTCCCTGGTTCTTCAGGGTGTTTAGTGCATTACCTATAAGTATATTTTAAGTAACATCCATATCCACTTTCAAGTATTCTCTTCCAAGTCTAAGACAATACTTGAAGGTCGGTTCAATAAAATGAAAGATTCTTAGTCGATCAAAATTTCCTTCTTTTAGCCGGGCGGTGGTAGCACACGTCTTTAATCCCAGCACTCGGGAGGCAGAGGCAGGTGGATCTCTGTGAGTTCGAGACCAGCCTAGTCTACAAGAGCTAGTTCCAGGACAGCCTCCAAAGCCATAGAGAAACCCTGTCTTGAAAAACCAAAAAAAAAAAAAAAAAAAAAAAAAAAAAAAAAACCCAGAAAATCTAAATGATGAAGCCACACTTCTGGGTGAACAGAAAAATACCTATTGCTGTAACTCACCTGATCAGCCACTCCTCCAGGCAGAATGGTCTTGACTATCACACCTGTTGCTTTTCCTCCTATGATGCCAAATCCCAGACCAGACCCATCATTTACCAGCTCTATAGTTTCCACATGCTGCCAGTGAATCTAAAGGGAAAACTTTTGATGAGTAGTTTGTTGGTGTTAAATACTGGCTTCATACAGAATCATGAGTGCTAAGCAAGTCCAGCTTTTCATTTGGTATACTTCCCTTTCAAAAGAGCACAATCACTAATGATATGATCCTTCCTATAGTTATCAATATATTATTTTAGTGACTACTTTTAACACAAAGAAACATGCACTAATATCTGTAAGATATTTGGAAAACTTCACTAAAAAGAAGTTCCAACACAACAGCTGTACTAGATTAGGAGAGTCCTCTGCCTAATGATGTCTTGAGGCAGAATGCTAATTTGTGTAAATCTACACCATCACTGACCATTAACTGTAATCACATGAGGTATGGTGCCACATACCTTCAAGCATGGGCACACACACACACACACACACACACACACACACACACACACACACGCAGAGAGAGAGACAGGGTAGGGAGGTAGAGAGGAAAAGGAAGGAAAGGAAAGGAAGCAAAGGAAGGAAAAGAAAAACAAAAAAAATCAAAAGAAAGGTTTTTATCTACTTACAAGTAAAGTAAATTTTACTAAGAGACTCCATTTTGTATGAATGGTGTTAAAGGATCATGCAAAGTAAAGGCTATTTTTAAAATTCAAAACTTAATCATAATTCAGAAGTAAATATCCCAAGTAGGAATATATTAAAAGAAAAACCCCAAGAACCAAAAGCAAGCAAGCCTCTGAGACATACGAGGAAATAGCAAGGCATTAGAGAGTGAGCACCGCTGAAAACGTAGTGCCTGCTGTCTACTCACTGGATTCGAGTGGGCTGAAACTGTGCTGGCTGCAGATGGAGACCGGGAAATTCGGGGGCTGGAGACCTGAGGCAAGGAGCCTCTAGCAACAACCAGCTGCACAGTGTCTTTGGCCTTCTGCAGGATGCTAATGGCCTGCTGGTGTGTGATGGTCTGGTCCAGGAACTGGCCATTGATGGCAAGGATCTGGTCCATCTCCTTCAGTCTGCCATCTCTATCAAGGAAGGAAATGAAGTAATGAAAGATGTGACCATTCTGAAGGAAATGACAGTTCCTGTGGCCTACATGTTCAGGTCATTTTAATCCTACTGTAGAATGTGAATATTTTTATAACTTCCACTTTCAAAAGCATGTGATTTAGCTCCAGTACTTGTAACAATTTCACTGTATCCTGAACCAATGTCAACGGCCACTTTTTCATCAATTGCTGACTAACCCAAGCACTCATTTACAGATGGCCCTTTATTTTAAAAGTAAACTTGTTGTGGAATGTTACTTTATTTAAGCAAAGATATGTTACATTTGTTTATGCTTCATTTGCTAAATGATGTAAAGATGTGTTGCTTTGCCTGCCTAAGACACCTGATTGATCTAGTAAAATGCTGAACAACCAATAGCTAGGCAATAGAGGGACAGTCATGGCTGACTGTCGAGCATCAGGAATAAGCAGGAGGAGGAATCCATCAGTCCAAAATGGGGCCTGTATTTCCATATAGGGCCTGAGAAAGCTGGAAAAAAATAAAGAAAAAAGAAAGGATATGGTTCCTTTAAGAGTCTCTGCAACACAGGGGACACCTGAGTAGCTGGCACTTTAAGTAGAAACCAAAAGCTAATTAAAAACACCTGCCACAGTACAGGCACCAAATTCCCAGAGATGGGGCGATTGAATACAGGTCCTGGTTAGAGGCAGCACCCAGTTGGATGCAGCTGTCAGTCAAGCTCAGGGGCCTAAAGCTCAGCTAGCTACCACAGACCTGAGCCGGGAGGAGCCAGCTGTCAGTGCAAAGCTATTCAGTGAATTTAAGGTTTGGCTCATATGGCCAGAAATAATAGAGAAATGCAATAAAGACAGGTACAGATTGGGGGAAAAAACCTCTAAACAAGTTACCGCATATTTAAAAATGTGTGTAAGCTTAAAAAAGAAAAGAAAATGGATATAGACAGTCACAGGTGAAAAGGATATAGTTTTAAAGTAACAGTGAAGTCTTCAGAGAGTAAAGTAATATTAAAAAGCCATAAAAAGATCTGGACCCTGACTTTGAGTTTTTTGAATGCTGATAAGTGAACAAGAGCTGAGAGACACTGAAATAAATCAGCCTAGATACTTTAGACATGTCTTAACTTTAAAATGAAATTCAGAAAATATATTGTGTTGGAGGAGAGGTTATGCTTTTGCTTCCACTGGAAACAAACTGCTGTGGATTCCTTAAAGGTTAGTAGAGATTAGGTTTGATTAGACCTCCTAAAAACTTTGGTGACAGAAAAAAAAAACAAAAACAAGGCAGGTGATGCATATACTGATCCCTCTGCATGGGAACAGTTCTGAAACAGGTCAATCAATGTTACAACTGGTTTTTCCAGGACTTGACCAATATCTCAATTTTCTCAGGGTCCCCTAAAGATGTCATTACCTCCACACCACAAGAATCAGTCTAGAGAAAACAATGCCCACATCTTCAAGATGTGGGGTGAATGATATTTAATTATTTGGTGAATTATGGATGCTTGCCATTGTTTAGCAGAATATAAGAATATAGGATAAAAGGAAAGCTATTAACCTCAAATATTTTATATTGGTATGGATTTTGGTATATTGGTACAAATGTAAAGTTATTTTTGTTGCTGTATGTATGTTTCTACTCTTGTTTAGGGTATTGTGCTTACACAGCACAGGTAAAAATGTAATATATTTCTGTGAGTTTGAGACCAGCCTGGTCTACAAGAGCTAGTTCCAGGACACCCTCCAAAGCCACAGGGAAACCCTGTCTCAAAAACCAAAAAAAAAAAAAAATGTAATATATAATCAAAAGGCAAGGTTAGTAGTTAGTCATCTATAATAATTAAACTTGTAATCATGTTGGGCATGTTTTCATGGTTAAACACAGATATATTTTAGGCAAGTCATCTTCAAATGCTTCAGAGAACTACAGTAGAGGACATTTAAGATATTTAATAACGTAAGTATCTCAAGACAGTGAGACATGCCTACTCCTAGAAGCACCAATCTCCTTCACAAAAGGATGATGGGCATTATAGAACCTCCATATGGAGTTTGTTTTCAATGTGGCAAAACTAGCTATTTTGGCAAGAAACTGTCTTTGCCTCAGCTGTTGACAATAAGTATACCAACCAAAGTGGACATGCAGGACACAAAGGAAAGTGACTGCCTTAACTTTGACAAGACAAGGCAGGACAGTCCTTCAAGCAAACTGAAGATGAATACCCCAACACTGAAGAGAAACCTTGGGTGACTATCAAGACAGCCAGATGTCTTTGTCATTTCTATAGTTTTGGAAGTAACTTGCACTGTACTTCCCACTTACTCGGGTAATATTATATCCATTTGGGGTCTTTGATGGAGTTGAAGACTAGATACAGTTTTCCTTAGTCATGAAAGGAGGAAAATTAGGTACAAAACTTTGGACTCACCAAGATAGGACAAATATGGAGTATTTTCTCTGAATTTGCCAAATACAAATGAACTGGATATTGTAAATGTAATTCTTATTTGATAAATATTCTTATTGTGCATAATTTTACAATTTTAAAATTAAAACCCTTACTTTTTATTTAGACAAAAATGGGGAAATGTTGTGCTATATCACTTTAACTAGGCAAAGCTGTGTTACATTTGTTTATGCTGCATTTGTTTAATGATGTAAAGATGTGTTGCTTTGCCTTCCTAAGGCACCTGATTGGGCTAATAAAAAGCTAAACAGTCAATGGCTAGGCTATAGAAGTATAGTCAGGGCTGTGGGGCAGAGAGAATAAGTAGGAGGAATCTAGGATTGAGAGAGAAGAGAGAATGGGGGAGAAAGAGAAGGAGATGTCTGAGGCCAGCCAGCCAGACAACTACCAGCCAGCCAGACATAGAGTAGGTCATACAGAATGAGAGAAAGGTTAAAAAGGCCTAAGGCAAAATGTAGATGAAGAGAAACATGTTAAATTAAGTTATAAGAGCTAGTAGGACAAGCATAAGGCAAAGCATTCATAACTAATAAGTCTCTGTGTCATAATTTGGGAACTGGTGGTCAAGAAAGTCTGCTAGATAAACATGTATTTCTTCCTGCTCTGAATATATTAATAAAAAATGTTTCAAATTTTAATGGGACAGATCTGGTGATTTCTAGTCAAAAGGAGTCCAAAATATAACAGTAAAAAGAAATATTATATTCAAAAGTTTGTTTCCTAACTAAAATTTAACTGCTCTTCATTTAATTTGTGTGTATATGTGTGATATATACAGATATGTGTGTGACTGCTTGTGCACCTATGTAGGAATGCCACAGGCTGACATCAAGTGTCTTCCTTTATCACTCTGCAACTCATTTTGGGGACATACTCTCTTAGAGAAACCCAAGTTCATCTTCTTGGCTATAGTGGCAGACCAGCAAACTGTGGCATTTGCCTATCTCTGCTACAACAGTGCTGGGTTAGAGATGCAGACCACCTCACCTGGCTTTTTTCTTCTTTTTCATGGGGATCCAAACCTAGGTTCTCACACTTGCCCAGAGATCATTTCCACCATCTTAACCACCCTGTGACTCATTTTAATGGACTTGCTTTATAACACCAAAATATTAGTGAGCCCCAAAATATTAATGACTTCTAAAAACTGGCTAATATCTGATTATTTTGGCTTTTGTTTATATTCATTTCCCCCCATATCAAAGCCTTCTGATTGTTACATCAAAACTAAATAATTTGTTGTGACAATCTCACCTGTAAGCCACACTGCCCTCTTGAATTTCCTGTACAAATATTCCCAACTCTCCCCTGTTTTCACTTCTGAGTCCAACAACACTAAACCCAAGGCCTCCACATGGAGGTTTAAGGAGCTCAAATATTTCCACATGGCGGCCCTGTTCAGGAAACAAAACAGGAAATAAAATTAAGAGCCAATTACAAGCTGGCAGCAATGGTGCATTTTTAAAATCTTAGCTCTTGAGACTGAGTTTTATGCAAACCTGGGTTACACAGGGAATGAAAGCCAGCATTACAACCCAAATTACATAGCAAAATCAAATCAAATTAAAATTTTCAAAATCAAAACAAGAAACATTATTATAGTTAACAGTCATCTTCCTGGGACTTTACTTTGTTTACCAAAAAGAAGGAACTAGAGAAAGATCAGTTTAGCAGTCCTCACCTAGAATAGAATGTTTCATTTTTCCAGAAGAGTATTTCTGGAATGTGGAATAAAATACCCAAATTAAAATGTGATCACTTTTCCAAATGATCAGCCTTGAAAACATAAATATGCAAGTAATATTACACAGACTGAACAGGTTGTATTTATGTATTAGGAAGTCTCTCTCTCTGTGTCTCTGTCTCTGTCTCTCTCTGTCTCTGTCTCTCTCTGTCTCTCTGTCTCTCTGTCTCTCTGTCTCTCTGTCTCTCTCTCTCTCTCACACACACACACACACACACACACACACACGGGGATGGGGGCGCTAAAGAGTGAAAGCTAACTGAAATCAGTGTAGATGGTCAATCCTAACTACATTTATTAGGAATGCAACTTTTAATAGATAATTCCATACTAGAAAGATTCATCAGTGTTTTTTCCAGATTATTCTGCCTTGTCATCTAGAATTCTGTCCCTCACTCCCTTAGCTCCAGCTATGCTGACCTCATTGCACCTCACACAGTCAAATTACCAGCCAGATAAAAATATCCAAATTTACTGCTTTATTTCATTGCTGTCATCTACTCAGTGTGTGTGTGTGTGTGTGTGTGTGTGTGTGTGTGTGTGTGTGTGTGTACCAACAACAAAAACAGAAGAGAGAAACCATGAATTTAAAAGTTTTTGGCAGGAGTAAAGGGGAAAATAATATATTATCGTCTTCAAAACTAAAATAAAATATAATAGAAAAATCTGAACTATACAAATCCCCCAAATTCTTTTTCATCTCAAGAGTGTTCAGGTATTATAAATGCTACTGCATTCCTCAAATTATTCAGGACACCTTCTTCAATACATCCAGTGCTAAGTCACAGGGAGAAATGCTCTTACCTGGGCCATATTTTTGATGAGCTGATCAAGTTCATCAAAGGCAGGCTTCCCAACCGTGACAGGTGGAGCACCAGATCCAGAAAGTGGTTCCAGGTTCCCATTATTTGGAGACAGTAGAAGTGATTCACTTTGCAGAGTGGGAATTGAGGAAGAGCTGAGCTGAGGTGTGTGGGCAGGATCAGCATTTGTAGTTGCCAAAGTAGCAATGTTTACCTAGGAGGGTGCAGCGATTAATAGCAACAATTCTAGTGTGTTTAAGTCAACTGTGGTAGTTCTGCACTTGTCTGAGACTCGAGAAATGAAGCCACATTTCTCTTTAATTTTGGGTTAATGTTTCTCAAAAGTATTAGACTGAACTGGCAACTACCTGGAATAACAACACCAGAAAACAAAAGATTATTTCATTTTGCAAAACAGAACATCACAATGTCTACTACATAGCTCCAAGAAAAGCTAACTGAACACAGTATAGAGAGTTGTCAGTCCCAACTGCAATGTAGATGGTCAATCCTAACTGTATAGTGTAGATTTCTAATCCTAACTGTGCAGGATAAGCAGTCAGTCCTAACTGAGTAGTGTATGCAGTCAACCCTAACTGTGCCATGTAGACAGCCACTCTTTCCTGCACAGTGCAGTCAATCCCAACTGGACGTTGCTGCAAAGTTTCAAGAATGCAACTTTTTGTCTATAATTGTGTAAGACAGATTCATTAGTGATATGTTCAGAACATCTCTGCCCTCCCTGTTCCTTAGCCCCTTAGCTTTAGCTGTGCTGACCTCCTCATTGTATCTCACACCACCAGCCAGGTAAAATTACTCACATTCATTTATTTCATTCACACCTACTCAACCTTACCATGGGGAAGCTCTCTCCCTGACAGCCTAAACTCTCCCTGAGGGCCTAACCCAGATAGAAACCACCACCTTGGTCTGTGGATGGGCCTTGTCCTGCTTCTCTTCAGAGCTCTTCCCACGGAGCTGCTGTGATAGATAAAACACTCTGAACAAACACACTTGGAGAGAAAAAAGTTAATGTGGCTTACACCCAGGCCATAGTCCATCACTGAAGGAAAGATGGCAGGAATTCAAGACAGGAATACCAATGCAGGAACCCTGAAGAGTGCAACATGCCAGCTTGTTCTCTGGCTCACTCTCTCACAGTCTTGCTTAGCTAGCTTTCTTCTAGAGCTCAGGACCACCAGCCCACAGAATGGTATTTCCTCAGGGGGCTGGGCCCTCCTACAACATCAATTGCCAATCAAAAAAAACTGACTCACAGGCATCCCCACAGGCAAACTTAATGAAAACTACTCAACAAAGACTCCTTTTTCAGTGGATTCCAGGCTGTGTCTGACTGAGTGACAGTTCATGCTAACTAGGACAGCACTTTCTTTTTTTTTCTTTCTCTCCATTTTTTAATTAAATTAGAAACAAGATTATTTTACATGACAATCCCAGTTTCCTCTGCCTCCCCCACCCCAACTAACACCCTATCTCTCCCATACCCTTTCTGCTCCCCAGGGAGGGTGAGGCATTCCATAGAGGGTCTTCAGAGTCTGTCATATCCTTTGGAAAAGGGCCTAGGGCCCCCCCTTGTGTCTAGGCTCAGGGAGTATCCCTCTATGTGGAATGGGCTCCCAAAGTCTATTCCTATGCTAGGGATAAATACTGTTCTGCTACGAGAGCCCCCATAGATATCCGAGGTCTCCTCACTGACACCCACATCCATGGGGTCTGGATCAGTCCCATGCTGGTTTCCCAGCTATCAAGGACAGCACTTTCAAGCCATTGATACACACCCACTGTCAAATCACCTCCATTCAGCCAGTGAAGGTAACCAGAATGTATAAATCTGCAGTGGAGGGATCCAGCCATTCTGTTTACTTCAGGTCTCTGTTCTGTAGAGGAATGCCTTGCACAGAGCTGGCCATCAATATGTTTTTACAGAATGAACACTTCTCCACACAACTCCTCCACTTGTATCGGCTCCAATTCACAGATGATTGGATAACACAAAATCATGACCCTACTAACAGTGTGTGTCAAAGACACTTTTTCATCATGTTGCTATCACTTTTTTGTGACACACAGAATACAGTCACTTGAAATACCATTCTTGGATAAAGTAAAGAGCATCCAATGATAAACTCTATGAAAATATTTCATGCTGTGCCCCCAAAAGAGTTTGTCACTCATTCTTAAAAATAAAACAGAAAACTTATTTAGTTACCAAAGTTACTGAAAATTTACCATTATATTAGCTACCTTTAGTCATCCATGAAAAAGAGGGAGGAAGCTTCTGGGAATTCTTTCAAATGCTTATTTTAAAATCTACAGCAGGCATGATCAATTATTATTTTTCAAAAGCAAGTTTCCTTTGCCAAGACTGATTTTTTTTATCCCGAGCCATGGCAACTTCAGCAAAGTCTGCCGGCAGAAGCACACTGCTCAGGTTGAAGCAGATGGCATAATAAAATTTGTGACAGGCTGAAGATCCCACACACTAGGACCTAATGCCTATGGTATGTTTGCATAGTGAAAAATATCTGGACTTCTGCTTCAGTGAGCCAGAGTGAACAAACTCTATTCCAATAATAGATGGTCTCTCTACAAGAAATTAACCGCTAAAGCACAAGCTCTGATGTTACGGAGAGCCAGGGCTGAAGGCACTGCAAGAGTAAAGCCACTGGAGAAAAAGTATCATTGCAATATAAAGATCTTCTGTTAAGAGTCAAAGGTCACTGACTTGCCTGGCTTCTTCCCTGATCTTAGGGTTTCATATAAATTGAGAGCCAGGCTTACCTACTGAAAACAGCCCACATATTTTGAAACTGTCATTTAATGACACCATCAAAAGACTTGTTTTAAAGTTTGGAAATTTATGCTCTTAGAAAAAAAAAAAGCACAAAGGCACATTTTGATTAATTCAACTACTTATTAAAATGGTTTCCAAATGCAGGCATGGGTACACAAATACAATTCCAGATCTAGGCAGACCAAGGCAAGATGATCTCAAGTTTTAGGCCAGCAAGGATGTCCAGGTCTAAACAGCAGTATAAAATATAGAGACATTCTCTTTCTCTGTTATGTAATTTCAGAAACAGGAATGAATCTTACTTACTAACTTCTGGCAGATTATTTGAGTCTCAAGGAGCTTTTATGTGCCCAATAAACAAACACATATTTACTTACAAACTTTGCTTAATGCTGTGACTTAAAATAGCCCTTAACTGAAGATTGGGACGTACTGGGCACGTTGTTTAACAGAAAAGTTCTCCAACTGTAAGTGCAAGGACAGGAACTAGCATGGTGCCAGTTGTTAGGAGTGTGAGAATCCCTCTGACAAGGCCTTCTAGACCATAACAAATTTTTCCTCAGTCTTAACGTGTGGTCCATAGAACTAACTCGCCATAACTAATTTATTCACCTATACAGTTTTCAACGTATTTTATGTTTCCATAGAAAAAATTGTATCAAACATATCATATAGCATCATATAAAATCATGAAATTAAACATAAATGGCAGATTGACTGAACATGGGCCAAGAGTGGAGTGGGATGAGTACAATTCTGAGTGCTTCTGAGAAAATGCCTGGAAAACAAGAGAGGAGTCTTGTGACCTCAGTTTTTTTCAAAACATGGAATTGTTCTTGGAATGTGATTTCTGTGCTTCTCCTCCCAAGAATAGCATAAAGGATCTGAGTTTTCTCCACATTATTCATTATAGCTGGTTAGTGTCATTTATTTACATGCCTCTATGGAAAATGCTTTTGTCATATGTTGCTTGTCTTTGAGATTATGCACATTACTCTGGAGATTGTTTTTAATCTTCAGAGTATAAAAACTGTCTGATGCTCTGAATAAAGTTGGTTATTGCATAAGATTTCAACCTCGGTTATCAGCTCCGATCTCCCAGGTCCCACTGCCTCTAGAGCAGTGAAAGCAGACATCTTTGAAATTATCTTCAAACAAATTTACATGTAGCTAGTAAGAGCTGAAGATATAAATAAGCCAATGCAACTGGGCAGTCGAAGTACAGTAGCTGCCATTGCCCAATGTGCTTTACAGGAGAAATGAGCAGCATCTCTAGTAACTCACTTACTCAGGGAGCCACTGTACAGCAGGATTCCAAGAAAACAAGAGCTCACTTTACTTCAAAATGAAATTAAGCTTAGCCTCTGGGAATGCTTACAGCAGAGAACCCCTTTATCAAAAACAAACTAGCAAGCAAAAAGTAGAGAGTATGGGAAAAGGCAAGAAAAAAATATATCAAGTGTGAAATAGAAACCAGGAATTCTGGAATATTCTACCAATGAGAGGCAGAGCAGTAGCTACAGCCCAGAATGAAGAAAAGGGGCATGTACAAAAGCCAAGACCACTGCCATCTACTTCAAAGATTCCTGCCTACCACATATCATAGTGATGCAGCAGACATCCAAGGCAAAGAAAATCTGAAAAGTCTCAACTTGTCGTCAAAAAAGAGAAATCTGGCCACAACTGAGCAGAGGGACCAAAAGCAAAGAGGAAGCCAAAGGTGACTGCACACATCTGTAATATCCAAGGAAAATAGATAGTAGGATGCTTTGTGCAAGACATTCTATCTCCAAATAAATAAATAAATAGTGAAAAATGAAAGCTAAGGAACTGGGCACAAATACCTTCCATTTTCATAATACATATGCAAATACAGCTGTTCCCTTAAGTTTGGAGAGAAAAAATACCAGAGTAAATTTGGGGGCAGAAAGTGAGTAATCTTAGACAGGAGGTCCAAATTAGACAATGTCCACAATTAAAGAATGCAGTAAAAAGGTTTAAAATGTGAATACCAAATGTGCTATCTGTCTTGGTACTCAGAT
This sequence comes from Cricetulus griseus, assembly GCF_003668045.3. Lineage (NCBI taxonomy): Eukaryota > Metazoa > Chordata > Mammalia > Rodentia > Cricetidae > Cricetulus > Cricetulus griseus. Next base: position 66,332,103 of record NC_048595.1, on the reverse strand, counting down.
GTTAAAGCAGTAACCGAGGGTCTGTACATCACTGGATGAATCAATTCTCAACTTGTTCCTACTACAGGTAGAATTTGGTAGCCAGTACCTTATAGGAACATACAAATACTAAGCCCCTAGCGTGTTTGTTGTAGTGTTATCTATAATAAAGGAGGACTGGGAAAGATTTTTAAACTGACAGAGGTTAAATATACTTCACTGTATTTCACAAAATGGAATATGAGCAGGAACTACATATTCATGAAACATCAGTGAACCTCACAGACACAAAATAGAGACAAACAGTACAGCCACAAAGCATATACAACAAAGACCTGCATTTCCATAAAACTGAAATTCTTCCCATGGCAAACATCACAGTGATTCCTCTGGAGGAAAGTGAGAAATGGTTCCAGAGGACATTAGGGATGCTGATAACTTCCTATAAATTAATTTGTCTTGATTATATAAACACACATTGCACTTTTAACACAACTGAAGATAAATATTCAATATGTAAAAAAGTGAAGCTTTCAAATTTTTCCATACCACTATTTATCATTTCTATTAAAGGTTACAATACGAGACATGTGATTAGTGCACAGAGCCCATGGCTTTCTAGTGCACGTCATGAAAGCACAGTTCTCTGAGCAAACACACATGTTAGGAGCAGCGCTTGTGTGCATCTGACAGGCATTGTGTTTCTGTCAAATGAATGTTAAAATATGTGATCTTCATATTGCTTTTACAGCACTAGCTTTGGTAGATTCCAGAAAAAAATGCTTATCAAGTATCACCATTTTCCTATTTGTTAGTGCTAACATAAGGGGGATTTGCCTGGGGACTCTGCCTCACCAGGTGCACGACTTAGAGAAGCAGGCTTTAAACCTGCACTGTGTCTTTTCTTCTAGAAGAGCAAAAACTGTGCTTATTTTCTCGAAGATTTACAAAAAAAATGTGTAAAACACTCTCTGGAACTGATCCAAATATGAAATGCAAAGGTGGAGAGAAGCTGAGACTTTTCAAGGAAATCTATCAGCTGAAATTACAACAAGCACAAGAAAAAATGGCTACATATCAGGACTCCATTTCAAGCCTGGATCTTGTGAGACCTCTCTTCCCACAGTGCTGATTAGAGCCAATCTCAATGTATTACTGAACAGACAGACTGAACAGAAATTGATGGAAGCACTCTGATTTAATAATCCTTGTTTTTAAAGCTAATGAGAGAAATTGAGTTGTGTTTTCAATCAGGAGGCAACTGTGGACAAAAAGAATTTATACTTCCTGAACTTTATGAAATCCAGACAGAAGAGAATGCAGTTCCATGGAAGGAAAACACTGTCACATATAAGCACAACTTTACATGTTGTCTCTGGCCTTCCTTTCATTCCTTTATGTATTTGTTAAGCATCAAGTTATGTGAGGCTGGGCAGTCTTGGGGGCAGTTAAGTGAAAAATTTCTTTCCCTAGTCATAATTCTAAATGTAAATAAAAATTTGTATTTAAAATTAACTGTAAAATTATTCCAAGCAACTTAGTTCCCCCAAGTACTGAGATGGATAACTTTCTTTCTCAGCTATGAATTCTTAAGAGCAGAGTAGACAGTGGTCTAGAACCTGTAATTTACAGATACTCCTAAAGTAAATTCTAATAGCCTTCGACTGGATAGATTTAACAAGTAAGAGGATTCAATTTAGAAAATAATTCCTTCTCCTAAGAATTCAAAGAGCCATTCTGAGTGGTGGGGACGTAAAGTCTCTGCACCTGCGCCCATTAGGTGAGAGGGCAGAGTTTCTGTGGCCTATTTGTCATAATATTCCCTGTGCTAGAAAGCATAAATTACCCACTATAAAACTCAAGATGGAAGGCAAAGAACACTTAAAGCCTAGAGAAGGAAATGAATTAAAGAGTATGTAAGGCTCTTGACTTTTCTTTCTGGTATTTAGTAAAGTATATACAGATAATCACTAATCTACCTAATGCAATGCTGATTAGTGAGTTAAATGATAGCATCAAGTGCAAAACTGTAGGCCCAGCTCTACACAATGTCAATTAATTTAAATGAACGGCCACTTCACAGGTTATGCTATTTCATAACATTTTAGTTTTCACTAAAAACTATACCTACAAAGATCTTACTCATTTCTGAAACTACAAGTAATTTATATATAAATATTACATGTAGCTTAATTTATATTACTTATAGTTTCAGAAATACATATATGTATATATACATATATATACATATACATATACATATACATATACATAAATTCTGCTACCACAAACACTAAAGCAGCATAATGGAATGTATTCCATATGACTATATAAATTAATGTTCTGAAGAAGGCCTGTGATGTTAAAATCTTTTTAAAGGATGCTCAAGTGAAAAGTCTGGGACTTGCCTCCCCCAAATTTCATAACACATGTATAAATAACTAATTAATCTTTGTGAAGAAGAAACTGAAGTTTGAAGAGTCCCAATTTTGTTTCAAACTCTTTTCATTGGTGTTTAAAGGAAAAATATAAGTTTACCTTTTAAAGCCATTAAGTTATGGGGTCTGTGAAATGCCTCCACAAGAAAAAAAGGGTAATGGTACTGGCCACCAAGCCTGATGCCCTGAGTTCAATCCCTGGGATCCACATGAAGGAGAAACTAAATACAACATGTTGTTCTCTGATCACCATATTCAAGTTATGGCCTGTGTATGTACATTTGAGAGCACACACACACACACACACACACATCAATATCAATATAATAAAATAATCAAGTTCTACAATTAAGGATTCTTAACCTACTCCCTTAGTTTCCACTGATATTCTAATTCCAATATTAATAGTTCTTGTAGTGGGATAGGCACCCCACCTGCACCTATAGCCAGTTTGGGCGTGGCCACAGGTGCAGACCTGAAGGGGAGTGAATTTAGGTGTAGATTCAGCACAGGTGGTGTTCTGTTGCTTCTGGTCAGGAGACATAGAACAGCTGGAACTTGCTGTGGTCACCTGCTTCTTGTGTAAGTGCATTCTCCCCAAAATAAATTTGCTTAACCTGTACTGAGTCTCGTGAATCTTGATTCCCATGCAATAAGTTCTGCCTTGGCAATCCTAGGGTTCACCTCTGGGCACAATGGGCACAAGGTGTGCAAGGCAAGAACTCCTACCACCATGTCCTGTGCCCAGAACAGCTCTCATGTGCTTTGATATCTTCCCTTTAATTGTGTTTGTATTGTGGTAGATTTAAAAGACAGATGGTCACAAATACTTCCAGCTCCTCCACCAAGAGGAAGAGTGTATCTCCCCGTGTTTTAAATCACCTTACTAAGGTTTTGACTGGGAATGGTGGAAGGAGGGGATATTCATTTCTTTGTGGGTTGGTTTTGGTCTGGCTTGTGGAATCAGAGTGTCACAATGGATCTTTGCTGTACAGATGCAGCTGGTTGCAAGCTCATGACACTAGTCCAGCCTCAGCCACTCAAATGCAGGTATTATACATGCAAACCATCATACCTGGCCCCAAATTTCCTGATGTAGTGGTAAAAAGCCCTTTTAAGGGTAGGAGACAGGGAGCTGGCAGAATGTGAGGAGGAGAAGAGGAAGGGAGAGGAGGAAGTGGAGGAGCAGAATGGTTGAGTTGGAGGAAGAATAGAGGAGAGCAGGATGAGAGATATCATAACAGAGGGAGCCATTATGATGGCTCAGAGGGAGAGATCTGGCACTAGGGAGATTTCCAGAGATCTACAAGGATGACACCAACTGACAATCTAGGCAATGGTGGAGAGGATAACCCTAAATGCCCTTCCCCTATAATGAGACTGATGACTACTTTATATGCCATGCTAGAGCATTCATCCAGTGGCTGATGGAAGCAGAAGCAGACACCCACAGCTATACACTGAACTCTGGAACCCAGTTACAGAGAGGGAGAAATGAAGATCAAGGGGATCGGGACCAGGCTGGTGAATCCCTCAGAAACAGCTGATCTGCACAAGGGGGAGCACATAGCCCCCAGTCTGCTGTCTGGGATGCCATCACGGAACTGATCTAGACCCCTGAAAGTGGATGCCAATGAGGAGGTCTCGGAACTGATCCTAACTCCTGAAAGTAAATGCCAGTGAGGAGGTCTCAGCAACCTATGGGGCCTCTGGGAGTAAATCAGTATTTTCCCTGGTGTAAGAAGGGACTGGACACATGGGGGAGGGCCTAGGCCCAGCCAAGGATGATGTTGTGGAATTTGGGGAGCCCCCCCCATGGAGGGCCCTACCCTCTATGGAGAGTGGAGGCGGAAGGGGGCAAGGGACTGGAGAAGGAGGGGGGAGATGGATTGATATGTGAAATTATAATTTTATAAAAATAAAAAATAATAGAAATAAAAAATTCTTACCTTGAGCTCATGTCTTTTTAATGGCAGTGTCATATAAAGGAAAAAAACTTAGTGGAGGGATCAAGGAAAACTACTACTTTTGAGTTGCAAGCTGAACCAGTCAAGTTTTTAATGTCAATATCTGAAAATATGATTCATATTCAAATTATGATAATGTACTCTTGAGTACGTAAAAAGACACTTCTTCAAAAATGAACAAAATATATTTGTCACACCAAGAGTCAACCTCAAGTAAAACATCTCACTATAGTTGTTACCAATGAATAAACTTGAGCTTTCAAGTGAAAATTATAATTTTAGAACAGATATCTGCCAACTGAGCTCTGACACCATACCATATCTAAGGTTTTGTTGATTGGTAAGATCTCAAATGTTATTATAAAATGAAATTTTATTATATAATTAAATATAAAATTTAGTTTTGTCAATATCCAAATTTTCAAATGGCCAAAGTAACATAAAATCAAGCTTGGGTAAAAGCCAAAGCTAAAAATGGCAAGAAAGACCAGTAGGATTTAACGCAATGGAACATGAATACTCCTTATTCTACCTAATCTTGAGGAAAATACCAAATATCAAAGAATGGCAGGGGCTGTAGTCAGAGCAGAGCAGTAAAAGCATTTGCTATTCTTGTAGAGGACCAGAGAGTTTGGTTCCAAACACCCACAGTTCTAGGTGTTCCAATGCCCTCTCCTCTCCTGCCCTCTGAGGGAACACATGCACATATAAATGCTCATTCTGCCACACAGACACAGGCAAAAAAATAAATAAATAAAAGCAATAAATCCTTAAAGTAATGAAGGGACCAGCTCCCCATTTAGGCAGCCATAACAGCCGAACACGTGCTTGTCTGACCTTGGCTTAGTCACTAAGGTCAGATGCCTGCCCCTGTCGGCAGCCATGGCAGTAATACGTGCTTTTCTGACCTTGCCTTGGTCACTAGAGGTTAGGTGCCTGCCTCGTGGCAAGGAACCAATCAGAAGTTAGCTGGTGGTGCTATGCTTTATGTCTCTGGGTGTGCTTTACGGACAAGTGCACAGCAATGACGTGCAGAGCATAGCAACCACCCTGGGAGGGCCTATGGGCCATAACAACCAGTTGGCCAATCAACACAGGGCAAGCCCTCCAAGCCTGGAGGCACACCAATCCTGAGCCTGTGTGTACCCCTAGACACTCCCCTTACGCTGCCCTACAAGATCTCTATGCAGCCCCTTCGAGCTGTCTTTGCTAGCAATCTGCATGGCGGGTGGGTGAAAGACCCGAGTTAACCTGGGGTTAGCTCGTTAAACAACAATAAAGCCTCATGCTGTTTGCATCAAGCTTTGCAATCTGCCTGGTGATTGGGGTGACCGAGGTCCTGGGCGAGACCCTGGAGGCCTGAGTTTTCTGGGGGTCTAACAGTAAAAGGAGAAGAATGGCTATAATTTTCTATAAAGCTATTTCCCTCCTTTTTTTTTTCAGTGCACACATCCATGTAAGGCCACATTTTTTCCATATATATTAGCTCCATATAAGTTCCATATAAACCAGAGATAAGTAATCAATCAATGCAAAAGCAGGTTAGAAAATCCAACTTTCTTCTATCAAGTATTAGACTAATGAGCAAAAAAATAAATAAATAAAGCAAAGTTACTCCTCTCATTACTTTTTAAATACAAAATGGGTTTCTGTGATTATTTCATATCAATTAATAAATATTTAAAACATCTCACATCTTTAATTTTTACTAGGGTCAATACTTGGGGGTAAAATCCATAAAGCTTTTTACAGCTCTTTTTCAATAGTATTACAGACTTATTTTATTTATGAGTGTGTGTCTGTGTGAGAGGATGTAGACCTGTGTGTACCAACCTGTACCATTGTAACAGAGCCCAGTCAGAGGCCATCAGATATCTGACAACTGGAACTGTAGGCATTTAAGGGAGCTGGGATCCATAAAGGGGTTCTCAGGACTACAAAGCACACTTAACTGCTGAGCTGATGGGAGAAGTCCTTCTGTGTATATGTCTCTCTTATTGGTTAATGAATAAAACACTGTTGGCCAATAGGGAAGCAAGATAGGTGGGACTAAGAGAGAAGGAGGATTCTGGGAAATGTAGTAAAGAGGAGTCACCATGTGAGCCAAGGAAGAGAAGATGCATGCCGCTGGCATCCTCGATAAGATACGTCTTTATAAAATATATAGATTAATGGTTATGGTTGACACTTAAGACAGAGCTAGCAAATACTAAATCCTAGTCATTGGCCAGCAACATTGTAACTAAGATAAGACTCTGTGTGTTATTTGGGGCCCTAAAATATTGACAGAACTCAGGTGGCTGGTAGAAAGAGTTATCCTTACACGGAGCTATCTCTCTAGCCACAGTTCTTCATAAATATCATGAAATCAGAATGTTTGAAAACTGTTGCCTTAGAATATTAAATTCAAGTAAGAAAGGTGAGCCCATTAAAAAAAGAAGGCTAATATCTACTAGTGCTACTAAAGTGCTGGCTTATTGTTTAGACCTTTCAGATTCATTGCATTTAGGTACCATTATTTGAGTAAAGAGAGAGAAAGGCTCAGTGAAGAAGTATGGCAGTTGTAGTAGTACTAATGGTGGTGGTGGTGGCACTGGTGGTGGTGGTGGTGGTGTGTGTGTGTGTACACATCCTATGATTGTAGTCTTAAACTCATTTACTAAAACCTATTAGTAACAGAATACAAATCTCATTCTGTCTATCTCTAAATAACCCAAAATCACACTACAACAATTTGAAAATAAATAATCCTAAAGAGCCCTCAAGTCATGAGGAAATCCTTAAATTATGCTCAATAATTTATGAAGTCAGTAAAATATAAACAACAGGAATCTCTACAGTTGAGAGTCAGGTCTTGGATTCAGCCTCCTGGGTTCAGACACCAACTCAGTCATGTAACCTCACTGTGATTCCATATCCTTCTAAGAGCACGAGGAACATCCTCTCTTCTACTGTCTAACATAGATGTCATGATGACACTGAACTATATCTAATGTAAGTCCTGGCACAGAATAAGATTAACAGTTCACTGAGATGACAATGATGATGAAACAACAATACATAGTTCTTAAGGAAGTTATCTACGCAGAGAGAGTACAGGATCTCCATAGGAACAAGGGGTACTCGTCACTTTATGTTAAAAGTTATCTCTTGGAAATAGAATGGTACATTTAATGCAGAAGTATTTTGAGTATTTCATGGTATTTAAATGTTAATTAGTTAAGTAATCACCTTTGAGCTCGACGGTGTATGAGATATAAAGTATTCAAACATAAACAAGGCACAGTGAACGGACTTCCAGCCAAGCTGTTGACTAACCACACAGCTCCTCTTGGTGTGTGCTGGCACCAACACAAGCATCACAGCACACAACACTTTGTGCTGTGCTCATGCATTTCTCAGGACAGCACTCATTCATCTAAATCTCAAGAAATGTGTTTTCTCGGCCAAATCTTCAAGGGAAAAATTCAAGGAATGTATCTTGACAAAAAATATTACCATCAAAGTATACTCAAATTTTTTACATCACAAAACTACCAAGATTAATTGAATTAATCCCCTGCATGCCAAGGCGAGCAGGAGTTCAGAAAAGACACGAAGGTTTAGCAGCATCTTTTTTCCATCATTTTCACATCTCTAGGAGATAAATGAAACTATTAAGTGCTCACAACTTGCTCAGAGAGAAAGGATGAAATAATCCTGCAGACAAATGTGGCTGGGAAGTCAGAGTCCCACAGAAACCGACACCATTCCCACGTTGCTGTCATTTTAACCTATGTCATTGAGTTGACCTTTAACATCTAAATTATAAATATAAATAAATTTAGGATGAAACATGTCATAATTAGAAGAATAATCAAATTTTGGAAGAGAATTTCATAGTAATTGCTAATCTTAATATGAATTTTAAAACATCAGGAATGGCATTTGTTTTACATTTTTTTAAATTCTCACTCATTCTTCTACAGAGAGAACCAAAGTCAGAAATAATGTAAACTTAGAGTAAAAAAGGCATTGTTTTCAGATAACACAGACCTGCTCTTTCCTCCTCAGTCTACTGTGAATATCTGCATGGTCTTGGGTAACACTCATAACTGCAGAAGCTCCAGCCTTGTCACTGGACAGGATGGGAATAAGGCAGACTGACACACAAGTTAAGGAAACCAAGGTCCAAGCATTCAAGGGCTTCTTAAAGCTAACGGGTGTTGCTATAGCTTCTAAAGTAAATATTTTTCTTAAATTCTTTTCTTAAAATTTATCTTTAATTACATGTATGCATGTGTGTCTCTGTGCACCATGTACAGACATCCGATTCCCTGGACCTGGAGTTACAGATGGCCTTTGAGCTCCCTGGAGTGGATGCTGAGAACTATATCCAGATTCTCTAAGAAAGCAGTAATCCCTCTTCAGTTTTTCTTTTTTAATTCTCTGAATTTTTATCTTTGACACAAAATACCATATAATTATCAGCATTTCCTGTTTCAGATACACAGGCATTTTCAATAGCAAAACATGCTTCATTTGAATCCAGCTCTGTGCCATGTGAACAGTGCCTTCTTGGTCAGGGAAAACAAGAATTCAGTCTATTCAGTGCCTCTGCATTTACTATTTAGTTAAGAAACAAACATTGAAAGCTGTTATTGCACTAAAACAAGGTATTTGGAAATTTTGGAATTTTGGAAACAAACTTTATGTAAAGTGAAAATATACTCATTTTCTTAATGTACATCAGAATTTCAAAAACTATCACAGATATTTTCTTTCTTTTTTAACTTTAATTGATTGTGTGTGGTGTGTGTGTGTGTGTGTGTGTGTGTGTGTGTGTGTGTGTGTGTGTGTGTGTGTGTGTGTGTGATGGTCAGAGGACCTTGTCTATCCATCTTTGTCTTCCACCTTAGACAATCTTGTATCCTTTGCCACTGTGTGTCCCAGGGTAGCTTGTTTCAGAGCTTCTGGGGCTCCCCTGTCATCATCTCCTCAGAAATGCAGAAACTGAAGACACATTTTACTGCATCTAGGCTGTATACAGGTTCTGGAGATACAAACTCAGGTCCTCACAGTTGAGAAGCAAGTGCTTTGTCCCCTAAGTCATCTCCCCAGGCCTTGTCTTCTCATCAATCTAAAGCATAAGAAATTACAGCTGATGATGCTGTGACTTAAAAACATTGTGTTTCCACATCTGGATACGAACTTGATTCTTCAGTTTTACAGGTATATATGCACAGACTCAACTCTTCAGGAATGACTATGTTCATGCCAGACAATCAAAAGTGACACTATAAAACGCACATGCAGCCTTACCCCATCTCTGCCATGTCACTTCAGGTACCCTTCATCAGAGAGGCCACTACTAAATTTTGGGCATAATGCTGTATTCTTATCATGAAGAATATGAAAAATAGCATTCCTTTGGAGCATAATTCATGTATTTTAAAATTATATTCAAAGTTGCTATTTATCAAAATGTTACTAAAATTCTTACCTTAATTTTGTTATGATTAATTCCACAAAATGTAGACATTTCTTTCTGTTGGAGCACTTAGGGTCTTATGTATAGAATCATACCTGCTAATACCGAAACTTGGATTGTCTTCAGTTCTTATTTGTATTCACCTATCTCCTTCACTCCTATTATTCTAGCTCAGACTTTAAGTACTATACTGAACAGGAGGGAGGAGAGTAGATATATTCCTGATATTGAGTTTTTCTCCTTTTGAGATGATGGTAACTGTGTGCTTGCTATAGATTGACTTTGTTGTGCTGAAATATACCTCCCATAACCCTATTCTCAAGATTTTTTACCATGAAGGAACAGTGGAAAATAATGGTGTTCATATGGCTCTTCTGTACAGGTGTTACAGACCACAGAATTATGCAGTGAGAACACAGCTGACAAATCATGGCGCTAATCCACCAGTATCATTTTCCAACGGAGGAGGCCCACACACAGGGTGGTGGGAGTATTTGCTTAATGAATAGTCACTGTGTCCTGTGAAGCCATGGCACTCCCTTTCTATAGTGGGAGTCAGCCCCCAAACTCCAGCAGTGTATTAATCATTTACTGGGCTTTTCCCCTATGCATTGGTACATTGGCTGACTCCCCAAGCAATGCATGATTCTGACAAGAAAGTAATCACAATCATTACCCCTACTCTCTCAACCAAGTGTTTGTATAATCTTAGAAGTCTTCCCACCTATAGTGATCTTCCTTTGCGGACAGCTGATCAGTGTTAATTTTCAGGCCAAGAGACTTCTATTGAGACATTCACAGATGCCCAAAGACAACAATTATGGCATGTCTAAAGTTGTTGAGACATAGCTCTCAAAGAGATAGAGAAGAAGAGGTAGGTGAATACAAATAAGAACTGGAGACAATCCAAGTTTCTGTGTTAGCAGATATGATTCCATACATAAGACCCTAAATGCTCCAACAGAAAGAAATGTCTACATTTTATGGAATTAACTATAACAAAATTAAGTTAAGAATTTTAGTAACATTTTGATAAATAGCAACTTTGAGATAGGGAGAATCCTGCTATATTATTCACTTGTTTTTCATTGATATTAGATGTTCCATAAAGATATTATAAATGCCTATTAGTACTTCATAAAACAGTTAATGTGGTAAAAACTCTCATTGCCATGGAAATTTTTAATTCAATGAATGTCTCACAAAAAGTTTATAATCCCCCAGTTCTAATATCATTTGGTTTGGTTTTTCCCGAACCCTCAGGAACTGAAATTAAATGACATGGATTTTATAAACCAATGTCCTTAGATATCCATAGATATCTGTGGTAATTTTAGTGTGTGTACATCTGTGTTCACTGTTGTTCATTGTTCCATTTGTTTGTCATCAGGAGTGCTTCTAAATGTAAACAGGTAAAACTTAGAAATACAGAAATATGTACAAAAAAACGTTACAGCATGCAGATGGTACTTCAAAAATAAAAGTGATTTTTAAAATGATCTAACTACTAACTTTTACGCCATGTCAAACCTAGCACCTCTTCAGATATTTCAAATAATGTTTTACATTTTCAAAGAGAAGTCTATCTTAGGTTATATACATATATATTACACATCTAAATAAAATGTGTACTCACCAAATGTTTTTGAAAGGGGTTGGTAGATAAACTAGGAACCTGGATATAGTAACCAAACCATGACATCAGCAGAATACCATATGCCAATGATGCTAACAAGATCCCTTGCAAATGGCCTTGCTGGCCCAAAGCTCATTTCCCCAGAGTGGCATCCCTGGTAATCTGAGCTAGCCACACCATTTCTCCAATCTTAGAATTACTCTCTGTTGCCATGGTTTAAAAATAATCTTGCCAATGCCAGTTTCTAAGTCCTGGTCCTAAATTTCTATTTTAAATTAATAATTTTAATTCACAGTGTTCCTACAAGTAACATAGGGGAGCTACTTGGTGCCCATGGCCATTCATAAAGTAAGGCAATTAATTAATCAGGAAAGCAGAATCCACATCTATACTGGACTGGAGTAACTTCACTGAATAAATATGCAAATCCGATATCCTCAAGGCTGACAAGTTTCTATTATTAAACTGCTAACGTGTTTATTTCTCCCACAATAGCTAGATTTTTTTCATGAATACGAATTAAACCCTGTAGTTAATAGCTGTGATGACTAGGTGACAGTGAGGACACTACTTGAGAACCTGCATTTGACAGATCATTGACACACAGTCACAGTTCCTTTTCACTTAAACAGGAATCATGCAATAGGAAATGAGCTGGAGCGATTAGAGATTATTCAGGTTTAATAGCATACATCCTTTTAGCTGGCGTTAGAACAATACACAATGTGGCGGAGTTAAACAGAGGCATCAATTATACTCTCAGACCTGCTAATATTTTTGACAATATTTAAATAGCACATCCCTTCAGGGCACGGCTTTTTTGCCCTCTCAGTTACACACCTGTCAAGTGTTTAATTTGCCAAAGGGAAACAGTTTGATTTCTAAGGGCAATCTTAGTACTGTAGAAGCAAATTGGAAAAATTAAACATCATTGAATGGAAGTAATGAGAAGGATTGGAGGGGAAAAAATTGCAGGTTTAATTCAACACGGCATGTCAGCATCTGTCATTAATGCAACAATATGATCATGCTCTTCAGCATGCCATATACACCTCGAGCTTTTCAATTATTCACTTCCTTTGCTTTTCTGAAAGACAGAGAATGATACTAGGCATGGGTAGGAGGGCTGGCTATAGTAAAAAAAAAAGAGATGAAAGCAATTAATTTCCACCTGCTGTGTATATAAAATTGTACGTTGAAAACATAATATAGGTATTGGGCAACAAATTAAAACTAGCAATGGGTAATTTGTATGGTCACTTGATTAAAAGCATGAGAAAATCTTATTCTTTATATTAATTGTTAAATTATAAACATTCACAATTTTTAAGTCTAACACAACAGTCTAGAAATGTAAAATTAAAATTTAAAATAGAAAATAATATAATTGTTGAAATGATACTAGATTTGTATAAAAAATAAAAACAAATCTGCTGAGTAAAAGGAACTGCCAAAGAAGCAGAGATCCACAGCTAAGCACTGATCCAAACTCCTAGAATCCAGTTGTAGAGAGGGAGGAGTGATGAACAAAGGGATCAAGACCATGGTGGGAAAACCCACAGAAACAGCTGACCTGAGCAAGTGGGAGCTCATGGACCCCAGTCTAACAGCTGGGGGGAACCAACATAGGACTGAACCAGGCCCCTGAATGTGGATGTCAGTTGGGAGGTCTGGACAGTCTATGGGGCATCTGGCAGTGGAACCAGGATGTATCCCTAGTGCACCAATGGACTTTGGATGCCCATTCCCCATGGAGGGATACTCTCTCAGCCTAGACACACAGAGGAGGGCCTAAGTCCTGTCCCAAATGATGTGAAAGACTTTGATGATCCTTCCTGGAAGGCCTCACCCTCTCTGTGGAGTTAATGGGGGATGTGACTGGGGGATCGGTCGGGGGATCGGAGGAAGGGAGGGAGAGGGAACTGGGATTGATAAGTAAAATAAGACTGTTTCTAATTTAAATAAAATTTATTTTAAAAAGGAACTGGTATAGAATGGCATCCACCTATACTAGACTGGAGAAACTTTACAGAATACATATGCAAATCAAGAATCTCAAAGTCCTGGGAAAAGTCACCAATCTTTGAGAAATGCATAAGCATCAAGTCTATCCTTGAAAGAAACAAGAAACAAAAAGTCTAAAACAGGCTGCAGATACCAAAGGCTGTAAAGAAACCAACAACTTATAGCTCTGCCTTATAAATGTATCACTTCCCTTCTTGGGCCTTTGTGACAAAGAGAGCACAGCTACATATTCCTCTCCTTTTCTACTTGTATATGACAAATGGCTAAGGAAACAAAAGTTCAAATACATCTAGGACATGGCAGCAGAATTCAAAGGCCTCACAACATAATCTTGAAATATATATTGTAAAAATGTAATATAGAGTCCAGTGGCTGCTCAGGACACAATATCCTGCAACAGCTCCTGCCTTTCACAGATGCCGACCTACTGAGACACTGTCTGTGAGTCCCTAATTAGTAGACTTCTTGGTGCCATGAGCTTCCCACCTAAGAAGTGTATTTATATCTAAGGAGGTATTGTTGGCCACACATCCTGATGCTATCCCCTACGCTGCCTCCTGCCTGGGAATTCAACAGTCTAATTGCAGACTTGTACTAGGAAACACCCCCCATGCTCATAATGTTTAGGAAGACCCATGTGTATCCCGACTTCCTCTATTTAGTGTCCTCATCATGCTATCTATGTCTGGTGCTGGGACCTAAACTCTTCTGGGAACTCTGGCCACAATGTTGTCTGTCGATCTGTCTTTATAGAGTTAAATAAATCTTACATCCTCACGGAACAATTTCTGTCTCAGTATCCTCTATAGTATCAGACTTTCCTATATAAGTAAGAAAAACCACAGCAGGCTATATATTTGGTCATAGAAAGTGAAATTCGCTAGAGTACTCAATAGATTACCCAGAAGGCTTCATGTGAATCATGAAGGCCCACATAGCCTTAGAGCTCCATCTTATGTCCACTTAGAAAAAGCAGAACCAGTGCAACCTGTAGGCAACTGGTGTCCTTTCATCAGACACAGTGGACCCAGCCCTCTTCCCTGCAGAAGACTGGCTAGAATGCAAAGATCCACCTACCTCACTTGACAACCTGTGTTATTTTAATACTCGATATATGACTGAACTTTCCGCTCATTAAAACTATGTGTTCACACAATACACTAAGAAGACCTCTGTTCAATGTCCTTACACTCTGGAAAAGAAAAAAATAAACCCAGATAATTTCCCAAGCCATGTTTATGCTTATATTCTAGATACTAATTTCTTCAAAAGCTTGCTAATCCATCAGTATTGAAAACCAATATTTTCCAATAACTTATCAAGAGGAAAAATGCATACATACAACAAAACTCCTTTTTACATTTATAACCATGACTTTTTAAATAATTACGCTGATACTTACAACAGAAAATAGATTGTGGGAGCTTATTGTGTCTCCATATTACCATGCACGTGCAGGTGTATATGGACTTGTAGGATCCTTTGTTTCTTTTTCCTCAGCACTGCACCACCCAGCTTGTCTGTTACTGTTTCCATCTGCTTGTTAATAGAGGGTTCTGGGGATGGGGGCACTCTGTTGATTAAGCTATCTCCTTGGCCCAATAGAAAATATTTCTGAAGATTCTTTTTATTTCTGTGGAGTTCCAGGAGCATAGCAGAATCTGGGTGAGTTTGGAGGCACTGAGCTTGCTCCTCTACTGTCCATCTGTTGGTATCTGGAACATCCATCCCATTAGAATTGTTCCTTCACTGAATTATGAAACTAGTTTTTTAAGTTTCATTTTTATCCTTTTAAGGCAGAATGTTTGCTAGCAAGACATCCATAACCATTAAATTAATACTAAAAACATGACACACAATTTAACTGACTTCAAACCCTAAGAGGATAAGATCTGTTTTAAAAATATTTTAAAACCTGTGAAATGGTGATTAAATTAAGTAGGTTCAAAGAACATCTGACTTTGGTTTTCATTCTGTCATGTGATATGCTTTCAGTTTTAATATAAATGTTCAAACTTTTTAATGTTCATAATTTTTACAGGGAATAAAACATGGTGTTACATTTAGAAATCCTAATGTTTATCACCATCTGATGCTGTCATGGAAGCAAGTGCTACTTGCACACTCTTAAGAAGTGAGAATTGCAGCTCCTTTAGCTGATGACAATGTAATTATCCTCTTACTGTCAAAATAGAGGTGACTTCCCTTTCTCACACACATGATTAAACATACAAATTCATGCTACTCTGAAATCCTGTAGCTGTACTGGATGTCTGAATGTGAATGAGCAAGATCACATGAACAACAGGGCTTGGTGATGATGAAAACCAAGTCTGCAGCCACCCAGCCCAAACATTTGCATCAGCCTTCCTCCTGTGGGAGCTCGTGTCTAAGCATCCACACGAGCTTTCAACATAATGTCACATCATCGGCAACAACGGGTACAAAAATAACTAGCAGGGAAAAGCCACAGTGAGTCTCAATGCCTGTTAGTGGTTTAAATGATTCCATTATTTATTAATACACACAAAAGCCAGCCTTTGGAAAAGCACAAGCCTTTTTTCACAAGATCTTTAGGACATCATGAGGACCACCTTGCGTGATGACATCCTACCTGGTCTTTCAGCTGCTGTAGAGAAGTCTGAAGGTTTAGAATCTGACTGAAGAGTGGGCTCTGCAGGACAGACTTCAGGAGGCTCAGTTTATCTTCATTTGCAACATCCCCACGCTCCTTTAGCTTGTTTTGCAAGCGCTCTGCTGCCTGCAAGGCTCTGTTTTTGTCTATTCCGAAGAGAAGCATCAGTCAATAATAAGATTGAAATAAGACTTGTCAAATCCATGAAGACGCTGCACCTTTAGAAATTCTAAAACAATTCTAAGTGCACAGCCTTGTCAATAGTTTAACTGAGTGCAAAGCTATACAAAAGCACTTTTTAAATCAGTACAAGGACACTCTTTAATGTTTAAATATTTTCCTCAACATTAAATAGTATATTTACATGTGCTTCAAAACAATCCAGCTGCTTCATTAGATTTAGTAACTATAGGTATACTACAACTTCTCACTGTAAATCTTTAAGTCTCTTATAATGAAATTCATTTTAAGAGCAGGAACAAGGTATAAGGCACACGTAGGAGACAGTTGTAAAGTCATAGACACTGATGCAAATAATGTATAACTGAACTCAGTGCCAGATGTTTCAGCTCTTTTGAAAATCACATAAAGTCTTCCATGACCTTAAAAATCTAATCTCTTCTTTTTAAAAAAGATACATGAAATTATATATATATATATATATATATATATATATATATATAAGAAAAATTAATAATTAGCCCATTAAGTGGATGTGGATGCCACTGATGAGTTACCTCCAAAATACAATAATTTCATATAGTAGAATTTAAAGTATTCTATGCTTGATAACTAAGGAATAATCAATACTAGATATTTCAAAAGTGCTGTTTCAACCCTTTTAATGCAATACCCTGAAATTAAATAGCACATTTACAAACACTCCCAACCAATATAATTCAAATCACCATTAAACATATTGCAAATCAGATATGCTATGGAAGTGAGCATTTTCAGTATGCCCTAATGGTCCTAGTACATGCTTCCACCAATGAATTTCAACACATTCCTGAATTACACAGACATAGGGTCTTTTCTAAGTCAAATTTGTTTCCTCAAGTGGAGATTATGCAAGTATGTCCTAAGCCAGTCATGACAGCAGCATGTGCACCTATTGCTAATCACAGTAACCAGAAAAGAGGGATCATCAGAGACAGTGCTTATAGCACCACATCTGGCATTCCTCAGATCCTGGGCAATTAAATACAAAATCTATCGCTAATGAGTATATACACACAAACAAGATGAAATAAACAACACTGTTCCTGCAGAAATTCTAAGCAAAGAATGATAAAGATACACGTGAAAATTTTGTTGATTGTATGTTCTATGTTCCATGGTAACTGGGAACAAAAATCTATTACTAATGTTTACATCAATTCTGAAAATGTGTGCTACTTAGTAACTAGTAAGTGCTGACAGAATGAAATCTAGAAAGCAGTGGTTTAATGGAAGCCAGACTTTTCCTTTCCTTCTCTTGTATTACAAGGAACTTGCCTATGTGCTCCAACAGTTTTTTTTTTTTTTTTTTTTTTTTTTTTTTTTGTTTTTTTTTTTTTTGGTTTTTCGAGACAGGGTTTCCCTGGGGCTTTGGAGGCTGTCCTGGAACTAGCTCTTGTAGACCAGGCTGGTCTCGAACTCACAGGTATCTGCCTGCCTCTGCCTCCCGAGTGCTGGGATTAAAGGCGTGCGCCACCAACGCCCAGCTGCTCCAACAGTTTTTATGGCCTATGATTTCAGTGCGGAACGGGGCATGGAAAATATATCCACACTGAATTTTATGATCAGAGTAGGAACAGAATCAAAAGTCCAATGTCACAAACAGCTCTTTTTTCCTTTATTGTCCCAGTCCATCAAAACTGGCAACTGTGGAGACATTGTCCTAGTGCCAGAGTGAACTGTGCATACCCTTCAGTACCCAGTCTCCCAGGAGTGACCTGGAGAAGTCACAGTGCTGACATGTCACAACCTGCAACGTGTGCCATACCTGGCACAGCTTTCTCTCATCAACTGTTTCTAAAACTACACTGCAGTGTGGGAAAGAAAGGAACACACAAGCAAAGGAGATCAAGATCTCTCAGCCTAAATCTTTCATGTAGACACTAACTTATTTGAAATGGAACTGGGAGATGACTGCCATCCTAGCGGGCAGAGCCACGCACTTAGCACCACCTTACTGGCACTAACAAGTGACTGCTGCAATGCTAACTTACTGTGAAGCTTTCCAGGGGGACCCAAACGCCAGGACTGTGTTTATAAAACAAAACAGAGTTTCTCTCTCTCTCTCTCTCTCTCTCTCTCTCTCTCTCTCTCTCTCTCTCTCTCTCTCTCTCTTTGGTTTTTTGAGACAGCGTTTCTCTGTGTAGCTTTGGAGCCTAGCCTGGCACTCGCTCTGGAGACCAGGCTGGCCTTGAACTCACAAAGATCCACCTGTCTCTGCCTCCCGAGTGCTGGGATTAAAGGCTTGTGCCACCAACGCCCGACCAGAGCTTCTCTTAAGCTTATTAAAACTCATAATGTATTGACTATATATTTACTTTTGATTATGATTTGATCTGCATAACCATGTGAATACATTTTTGCAAATACAGAAATCCATTACCCAGTTCAATGCTACTAGATAAAAAAAAAATTAAAACCATGTTCCTATAGCTATGTAGAACACAGCATACTAAAAAAGCAGTGGAAGCATGTTCAAGTCTGACAAAAACAGGGAGAAATGAGGAAGTCTTACCTATGGTCTCCAGCATCGTTTTCAGAGTTCAGTGTTCTCTATAATGATTCAAAACACCAACTAAAATGAAACTCTGAGGAGAAAGGAAATAAAATGGAGTCATTGTGTTTTAATAAAAAGACTAAAAAGTGTTCAGTACTTTTATAATTTCTTTATTAAAATTATAATGACTTAAGTTCAACAGTTTTCTTCATATGCAGCAAAAAAAAAAAAAAAAAAAGTCATTTTGACCTACCAACTGCAAAGCTGGGGAGAACTAACTGCAACACTCTGGAGAGTAGGCCCCGAACCTTACCAAGGCAACACAACAGATCCAACCCTGTTAGCTTAGATGTGGGTGAACCAGTCACAAATTTGTGAGCATGGGAGAGCTGCCCCCATGTGCCATCTGGTGGACCAACCCTGCAGCTGTCCAGGACCAGACCCAGGGTTATGACTTAGCCTGCCCCAACATCTATAATCTGCTGGAGCAAGTGAAGAAATCTGACCTGCAGAACTAAAGCTGCAGGATCTCCACAACACAGGGCAACAGTGGGACATACAGGAAGAGGACCCAACATTGACCTTGTAGTGGAGACCAGGGTACTCTAACCAGACCAATTACTCTTTGCAATGAACACTTGCAAGTAGAGATGTATGGACCAAGGAGTACGGTGACACTTGGGGGGCAGTGCAGCTTCCATGATGAGATTTTTAATTCCTTCCTTCCCTTTTAAAATTTTTTCTCATTTTATTTTCTTCATTTTTAAATCTTGAATTGTGGTTTTTTTTTTTTTTCTGGGGAGGGGGGCAGGGGTGGAGGGCAGATTCGAAGGAACCAGGAATGAATGGGACAAAGATACATTAGGTGAAAAACATAGAATAAATAAATTTTATTAATAAAAAGTCATTTTAAAACTTTTATAACTGTTGCAATAAGGCAAAAGTACTGTTCTAAACAAGATGTGAAAGTGTACAAAGCCTTTCCTTAGCAGCCTCTTAAGACAGACCACCAGCATCTGGAATTAACAGCAAGACTCTCATGCCACAGAACAGAAGGTTCACTTGTGTGCACAGAAGAAATTCTGTTAGCAACACCTTGAAAGCTGTTATCTTGTCTCAGATGCCCACAGCCCTAACTGGGAAGACAATACCACTGAAAATAGCCTTTGACACCACCACAGTCCATGAATCCCCTCAGGACAATGCATTAAACTGGGGATTATAAACTTAATTTAAAAAAAAAAGGAACAGTGTTACATCTTCAAAGGTTTTCAAAATATCTCCCTGAATAGAATGTTCTCCCCCCCCCAAAAAAAAAACAAATAAAAAGCCCAACCCCAAAGTTTGCCAATTGTTTCAACTCACACAAGTCTTTTGCTAACACTTCCTTCACTAAGCTCTTTGAAATAGTGGACACAGTGGACACAAATCTGCAAGGCCATTGTCAATGACCATCTCCAAGCCTTATTCCCTAGCTATTCTTTACAGCCACCTCCATAACTCAACCTCCTCACTGCCTCAGTGTCTCCAGGAGAGAGCCAAAAGAGTTTACATGATTCTTCCTCATTTTAAAAAGTAGAACAAGTTCTTACTGACCAAAAAAAAAAAAAAAAAAAAAAAAAAAAAAACAAATGTCATTGACCAAACAATATCACTTGGTATAATGGCATATGTAAGAAAATGCCACAATGAAGCAGATTACTTTACATGCTACTAAAAAATGTTAAACATCACAACATATATGAAAATGAAAAAAAAGTTCTTCTTCACTCTTGGTCTTGAAAAAAAAGCAGGCCATAACTCTAAGAATCAGCAAGTTGGCCCCAACCCACTCTTTACAGGAAACTACATTTGGAAAACTAGATGGTATGTGATGTGGTCAAACAACCGCATGGAACACCGAGGCCTGCCATGCCTGCCATGCCTGCCATGCCTGCCATGCCTGCCATTTGCTCTGGGCAATAATGAGGGCAGTGTTTACTTTCTGTTCCAGATTTGGAAGACACTGACAATACCAGCTCCATTGCACATAGAGAGATATCACAAAGAGTGGTGCTTCTTTGAAACAGTTCCCAAGTATCAGGAGAAGGCCCTGACTGAGAGCTAGAATTGAAATCAAAATAGCTACATGGCCTTAAACAACAGGTCTAGCATCTCAACCTCAACTGCCCAGAAAACAAAGTCATTTATTGTATACTCTAAGACAAAATGAAAAGGATAACATGGCAAGTTTTAGTTTACAAATGCTACAGGGGGATCTCATAAATAAACCACAAATATTTTAATTTTATAAAGAAATTTTAATTGTCCTCCATAAAATAGGCTATTACTAAATACCCTTTCAAAAAATTAACCCCTTGATTGATTGATTGATTTCTGTGCTGATGGAGATGAAATACAGAGATTTGTGATTCTGAACAGTCAGTCTTCAAAAACTACCTTCCGTTCCTCAGAAGACAGTAAATAATACAGAGACCCACAGCTGGACAGTATCCACAGAGTAGGAGACTTTGGAAGACTCAGTCTTAAATTGGATGTCTTCATCAAAGCTCTTTCTACTCAAGGCTCAAGGATCTATGCAGAAGAGGAGGCAGAAAGGCTGTGAGAGCCAGAGGGATTTGATGACTCCAAGGAGCCAGTATCCTGCAAGCACAACAGGTATGCAGGTAAGAACTTACAGAGACAGTACCAGCATGCACAATGCCTTCCCAGGTATATGCTGGATGGGGTCATAGAACTGAAAGAGGAAAGTGGACACAGGGTCCCATTCCTAACCAAGAAGCTACTTGTAACTGATGGCTTCTGGCAAAGAAAAAAAATCAGTTTTCTTCAATGGAGTTTCACTGAGCATGTCAAATTCACTTCAGGCCAGGCCACATACCCAGGAGTAGTTGGCCAGCACAAAATGAACTTCACTGGTATTGTGCACTTTTTGCTTCATTTTGCTTTGTATTGACTTTTTTGTCTTAATGGTCTTTGGTTTACTACTGTGATGTTTGTTTCATTGGTTTTGTGTGTGACTGAACTTTTTCAGTCACACACAAAGGACAAGAACTTTTTCTTTTTTAAGTTGTTCTTTTCTATGCCCTATACCCTATGCCAAAAATTCATTTCTAATTATAAACAAACTTGTAAGAGCAGCTCGATTGCAGAGCTGAAGGAGATAAAACACGATCAAAATATACTGTATAGAAACTTAAATAAAAGAATATGAATAAAATAAAATTACCTTCTCTTAATTTATTTATCTATTCTGAATCTGAGAATATTTAGAAATAAGTAACAAGAAAACAAGTTTTTGAAAGAAAAAATGTTATTAATATACTCAATAGAATCTTGAACAATACACATTCCCTGAAAATTCAGAAAGATGGGCAATGTTAAGGACTTGCTCGGAGACTAGCAGGCTTATGAAGAATCCACAGAGGAGATCCCAACTGAGAAAAACACTATTGCCCACATTCAGCTACAAGCCAGGGAGGGAGAAACAGAAGGACATGCTCCCTCTACAAACAGCACTTACCACAAGGGTTAAAATGGAAGACAGCTCAGCAAGTCACAGACAGCAGTTTCCAGATAAGATCATTACTCCTGCAGATTTCAGAGATTTAAAACGAAGTTAACAAAACAAACAGAGAGCAGTTCCACAGCTGGTCTACTCCTTTAGAGGTTTCCATGGGATTTCCATATCAACAACTGTGATAGGACAAGAACTTTTTCTTTTTTAAGTTGTTCGTTTCTATGCCCTATACCCTATGCCAAAAATTCATTTCTAATTATAAACAAACTTGTAAGAGCAGAACTTTGGGGACATAAAAGCATCAAATTTACTCCCTCCAAACTACTGACACTAATTCTCCTACTCACCTTTCAACAATCCTTCCCTTTTTACATCTCACCATCATTGTAACTGTTCGATTACATGGACAAATCAAAAGCCCCCAACCTGTGCACTGTTCACAGCATGTTACTCAATTATTCTCTTAATCTTCACAGTCCACTTGCTTACACAAGAGGAAGCAGGCACAGGGCAAGTCCCTTGTTGCAGGTGACATCACCACTATGAAGCCACAATTTGAACACACAGCCTGGCTCTAGAGTGTACAGTTCAACTACTTCAAAACACTGCCTCTTAACAGGAAAAAATTCACCATTCTTTTTCTCCTTTCCAGGGGTAAAATTACCATGCAAACCATTCCCTGATTTCCTACTTTGCTCTTTGATGCTGTGATAAAACACTGACCATAACCAACCTGGGGAGAGCAAGTTTCTTTGGTTTACATTTCCCCAACACAATCCATCATTGGAGGAAGTCAGAGCAGAAACTCAAGCAGGAACCTGGTGACAGAAACTGAAGTAGAGGCCGTGGAAGAATGCTGCTTACTCTCTTGCTCTTAAGGCTGGCTCAGCTTGCTTTCTTATGCAACCCAGAACTATCTGCATAGGAGTAGTACAGACCAATCACTAAACAAGACAATGTCCCTCCACTTCCTATTCAAGCATAGTTTATGTCAAGTTGATTAAAAAACAAAACAAAAACCTTACCTGCACTCCATACATGATTAAACCAATGAAAAAAACTAAGCTCAGTGTAAATAAAGTCTAAAATTAAATAGACTTTAATATACTGGTATATATACATTCAACATAGCCAGTTATCAGCACAATCTGAACAAGTCAGAACTATGTAATTTTAGAACCTATGGCTAAGTCCTGTCAGAGAAAGATAACATTCATCGTTCATCACTTACATGACACTCACATATTTTAAATAATCACCTTTAAAATGCAGTATTTTAGGAAAATTCCTCAAGAAAAAGTAAATCTATACTAATGTCCAAAACATGGCTGTTGCATTTCAAGTGCTAGGACTAAATCCCCCAACACAGGGAGAGCCACAGAAGTAGTGGCAACGATCCATGTATTCAACTTGTAGTCATATAACCATCCGGTTATAAATGAGCCTAAAATCTGTTTCAGTAGCCACACACTAGGAAGAACAGGACACATCCACTCAGTGGATTTGGTATTGGGAAGGATGCTGACTATCTTGCTGCCCACAGTAGTACCCTTTGGTGCCCCACATACTGTTCTCCTGTCTTCCAGACAAGAAAGATGTGATTGATGTTTTTGCAAAGTCACAGAGCTCTTACGTGGGGGAAGTTGTACTTGAAATCCCTGTCTGACTTCCAAGCCCACACTCTAGCATATTGCCCCTATTTGTTTAGAGAGGTTCTGGCCAAGTAGTATGGGCTGACCGAAATCTCATTATGTAGTCCTCAAGCTCTTAATCCTCTTCCCTCAGCCTACGGGTAAGTATGTGCTACTGAACTCAGCTTCTACTCTGTATTGTCCATATCGTCCTGAAACTAAAATTACACGGTAGAGGTACCAATTTTTTAAAAGAGAATGTATAAGATGGTGTTATTACTATCTACATAAAAAAGAATATAAAATGTATTATAGGTGGAAATTAATAGAGACATATTTGCAAGAAGCATAAAAGTGCGTATTTGTAAAAGCTATTTCAATGTTTTCCCACAAATGCTCACAGTGACACACAGTAAGCCAGAGGGGAGAAGAGAAACCACTGAGCACCACATTCTTTAACTGCATCTTACCTGAGCACTGTCAGGTTGAACAAATATAAACACAATGCCTACTTAAATTTGAATTATAGGAAAATGAATACTTTTTATGTGTATGTCTCTTGGAATACTTCAGAAATATTTATGCTACATTCCAATTAGGTGCATATCTAAAATTCAAATTAACTGAGCTTTTAATTGACAACCCTATTATTTTTGTGTTTGTTTAGGAATACTAAACCTAAAATATCATTTATAATTTTAGGCCTCTGTGCTTTCTGTAATTTTGTATGATAAAGACAGTTCCCAGATCCTTACTAAGTCTTTGAAGACATTGCCATAAGATTCCCCAACAATGGGTTGATAAGATGTTTTCTGCAAGGAGTGAAAAATAAACTGAATATTTGGTTTTACTGAGGAGCAAGTGCTAACTGGCTGTTTTGCTTTCTGACAAGCTATTCTGGAAGTATGCAGGCACAGACCGTCTACAATTTGAACCTGTGCTTCAAATAGCAAATTATCTGCATGACGCAGATCTCATGCAACTAGCAAGTGAAACTGTTCTGTTCTAGTATTTCAGTTTGCTTTCTATTTGCTGTGAAAACACCAGGACCAAAAGTAACCTGGAGAGTAGGTAGGTTTATTTCATCTTTGCAGGTTACAGTCCATCATGAAGGGAAGTAGTCAGGGTAGGAACTGAAACAGAGACCATAGAGGGATGCAGCTTACTGGCTGGCTTTCCATGGCCCACTCAGCCTGCTCTTATGCAATCCAAGACCACCTTTCCAGGTTCCAAGCACACACAGCAGGCTGGGCCCTCCTGTTGCTTGCTTCTGGATGTACATGCAACACAAACATTTAAAAGTCTCATTCTGGGAAGCGATGGGGAACCCAAACATAAATCTATTTCAATTAAAAGAAACTTGTTATCTTTCATATATATTCAAATGACAAAGCACTATAATAAAGCCATGACATATAATACCATAGGAAACTGTATTAACGTAATTACATAAACAAGTTCACAGACAGAAACCATTGCTTTAACTGAGAATGCACGTGCTTTAAAGAAGTATGAATAAAAATAACTTTATTTCATTCCATTTCCTAGAAATTTCCTAACATTATTGACCTCCTTCCTTTTCTTAAGAATTCCCCCCTTTTTAGAGAGATAAAGATTCCCACCTAGAAGAAAAAAATACATGGAAAATAAAAGTTTAAGCATTTTTTTTTTTTTGGTTTTTTGAGATAGGGTTTCTCTGTGTAGCTTTGGAGCCTATCCTGACATTTGCTCTGGAGACCAGGCTGGCCTCGAACTCACAGAGATCTGCCTGCCTCTGCCTCCCGAGTGCTGGGATTAAAAACATGCGCCACCATCGCCCAGCAAGTTTAAGCATTTTATTAGTTATGGATTATTATATAACAAATGCATTCAAACTAGCAAATATTCATTAATTTTGCTTTAATTTTCAAAACTTTTTAAAGTTACTTTTATTTTTTCCCCTTTATTTTTATTTTCAGTGTATGGGTGTTTGGTCTACATTCATTTTTTTAGATGGTTGCCTGGATATGAGGTATTCTCATCCTTTCAAAATGTATTTCCTTCCTAAATTACAGGTACAGCAAAACATAAAAATACTGTTTTTATAAAAAAAAAAACTTCTACTTCCTGAGTTATAAATTTAAATTAGAATTTGTAATGTTTTTTAGTTCAATTAGTTTATTCCCTGCTTTTACTCTACTATGATCTCAATTCTCAAGCTGGAAGAAGACACAAAACACATATAGATGACACACTATGTGCTCACTTGGGTTGATCCACACAAGTCAGTGGATTCTGAGTTTTATAGTTTAGAGCTGTTGCTAACTTTCAACTATCAAGCTGGCGGGGCATGTTTAAAGTATATTAGAATTCTGTTTAGTCATTGTATTATTTACGTCCTTCATCTCCACCTTCATTAAGTTTTTTTAAAGAATTCAAAATAAACATTAAAATAGGGTTTCCACCCACACCCCTGTATGACAGGACCCTGCTCTCAAGTCAACTGCCATCATCGTCCTGACTCAGAAAGTGATGCTTCTAAGCATGAAGATTTACTCTCTTCTGTTCTCTCACTCCCTAGTGAAAATCAAAGGAATTTGGGTTGTTGGGCAGTTTGCCCCTGTTCACTACCATATTTTCAGTGTTAAGGGCCAAAATACCAGATGCCAAACATATTTGTTGGACAGAACCAGGCACAGGGCTTCTTCCAAGGGTGGCTCAGGCAGATAAATGTGTCAATACAAGATTGCAGATGCAGCCTGGAGTCCACATAACACACACTCCCACCACTGTGTTTTTGTGAGTGGCCTCAAATACACAGAAGGATAAACTCTGTGGCACAGAATTCTCAGGTGTAATTACTATACTGGAAATGAATTCTCTAGAGAAGTTACTACTGGCTCCCGCTGTTTGCCCTTTTGCCTGCCTGGAATGAGGCAATTCCCCAGGGAGCATGGGCACACTGTGTCCTTGTTGCTTATAAAATGCATAGAGACTCACACATCCCCATGGACACTGAAGCATAGCTGGCAGTTGGTCTACAATAGTTTGATGCTACAGGAGAAGGGGCTGGTACTGAAGATGTCGATCATTCCTGAGCTGCCTACTCAGAGACAGAATTCAGTTGGTGAGATAGAATTGCCAATCCTGAGGTAGAACAATATGTGGCTTTGTCAGCTCTAACTGAGGAATTCCTCAGTGGAGTCCTAAAAAGTAGTGAATAGAGACAAACTTTCCTTCACTGAAAAACACTACGGAACTAGGAAACCGGGAATGGAGGGAGGAGGCAAGGATCTCTCTGTCCAACTACCTCAAATTTATAATATTCTAGGACATTTTCTAGGGTTTTCCTTCTAGCTCTTCATTGTAACTCGATTTCAAACACTGCCAGTTATCTTTCCAAAATGTTTCTCCAGTTTTTGAATATTTTCTACAGAAATCATCAAGGGTGTCGTCTATCATATCACCTACATAATTACCCTGAGCTATAAAACACTGCACGTAATTAGGTATTTTTATCCTTCCTCATCAATCAGTGCTTCTAAATTTAGTTTGTGGCTTTCATGATTTCCCTTTGCTGAATCTGGATAGGGGTAAAGAGAAAGTTTGCAAGTAACTCAAGAAAAGGCAGGCTCAAATTCCTGATCAAAGTTGTCTGGAAAAAAAAAAAAAAAAAGCACGTTAGAGCAATAGTTAATGTTACTGTTTTCTCTCCTGTAGTATGATTATGGTGACTAATGGCTTGTGAGCCCTGTTGGTTGAGTTCCAGGTCTGCTCAGAGCAAGGCCATGCAGGGACTGTGAAGGAGTGGAGGGCATGTCAGCAAGTACACCCTCACTTTCTAAGGCCATTCTTCACAATGGTTTCCAAGGAGCACTTCAAAACCCTCAAGCTCAGATGGTACACAGCAGCACTTTCTTTCACAATTTTAATTATTTCAGAATGGTAAAATCTCTCTGTGCCTGCTTAGACCAGATTTTAAAGCAAGGCACCAGAGATTTTACTGTCATAATGACAATATAGCTGTCATTATGAGCCTCTGGATGATAAAATATCACATATGAAGACTATAAAGACTATGTATGATGAAACCAAAAAACTATCTAAAATTGATTTGGCTACAAATCAATTTGGAAACAGAGAAGAGAGGAAGGAAGAAAGATTAAAGCCATGGCCATATTGCACATCATTTTCCTGATTGAGAAAAGTAACCATGCTCCTCAGACACAATCTACTGTCAAATATTCCCTTCAACATATTTACCACTGAAATATCTGAAATGCATTTTGGGATGTAATCTCCAAATGAAAGCAACAATCTGGCTATTTGGGGCTTATAAAATGTGCTGTTCACTAACAGCTGCTAATACAGTTGTTATCTTGCCAGGTATGGTGATGCACACCTTTAGTCCCAGTACTCAGGAGGTAGAGGAAGGCAGATCTCTTAGTTCCAAGCCATCTTGATCTACCTAGTGAGTTCCAGGATAGTCAAGGCTACAAAGAGAAACTCTGTCTTGAACAAAAATACAAAACTGTATCTATATTACTTGTTATTAAATCGACTAAAATAATGACTCTTCCTGAGAACAAAACACTCTGCACATTGTCTTTCCTGTATACAACAGAACTAGTTGTGAAGCATGGGTCATATGTCCCTTTTTACATAAGGTGAAAACATGTACTTTCCACAGATGCTTTCAGAACCTCCCATTTTCAGATAAGAATGAGCCTCAGGAAAACAATGTTTCCCCATGCAAACAACCTATACACAGAGCCAGCATATACATCTAAACTAGAAATCCACAGATCAAAGGCAAGGAATTCCCCTGCACCAAGTCTCTCCTCTAGGTTCTAATAATAATAATGCTGGACAGGCAATAGTTGTATGCTTTCCGATTAAGTAGCTGAGGCAGCTGTACTTCCCAAGTTTCATGGTTGCTTTTTAGATAATCCTCTTGAATAAACATTCTCACTTTCTTAATTATAAGATCTTAGGTTGAGCTTTGACCTCTTTGAGCTGTTTTAAATACCTAGAAAAGTCAGTTATAGTTAACATTTGTAAAATGCCTATGAGCAATAGACATACAAAACTACTTTGATTAAAATTTGTATTCTATTTAATGTCTGAACACTAATCTCTACATTCTTATATTTCCAACAGTGTGATGGTTCTAATAGGAATGGCACCAATAGCCTCATATGTTTAAATACTTGCTCCATAGAAAATGGCACTATTTGGAGGTGTGGCCTTTTTGGAGTAGGTGTGGCTTTGTTGGAGAAAGTATGTCACTATGGGATGGGCTTTGAAGTCTCAGAAGCTCAAGCCAGTTCTCTTCCTGCTGCCTGCTGATCCAGATGTAGAATTCTTAGCCATCCTTCCAGCACTATGTCTGCCTGCACACTGCCATGCTTCTTGCTATGATGATAAAGGAATAAGGTTGTAGAATATTAATTTAAAATGTGTTATATTTGTTTATGTTGTGGAACATTTGTTTAATGATGCAAAGATGTGTTGCATTCATATATGTTACATTTGTTTAACTCTGTGAAGGGGTATTACTTTGCCTGTCAAGATACCTGATTGGTCTAATAAAGAGTTGAAAAGCCAACAGCTAGGCTGGGATAGGCAGAGCTGGCAGGCAGAGAGAATAACTAGAAGGACAAATCTGGGAAGAGAAAATCAAGGCTAAAAAAAAAAAAGGAGAGGAGGACATCATGGGCCAGACACCCACCTGCACAGCAAGCCATGGAGTAAAAAGTATATAGAACAGAGAAAGATAAAAGCCCAGAGGCAAAACATGGACTGGATAATTTAAGAGAAGCTGGCTAGAAATAAGCCAAGCTAAGGCCAGGCATTTATAAGAAAGAATAAGCCTCTGTGTATTTATTTGGGAGCTGGGTGGTGGTCCCTCCAAAGAGCAAAAAGTAAAGAGTAAAATAAAAAAATACACTAACTACAAGACTAAACCCTGAATTGTAAACCAGTTCCAATTAAATGCTTTCATTTATAAGAGTTGCTGTGGTCATGTCTCTTCATAGCAACAGAAACTAAGACAAACAGCTATCAGAATAAGTGCTTAATTTAATCAAAGTTACTTTACTTGCTTCTGGAGTTAGATCTGAAAACTACCCTATTCTTACCTATGTAGTAAAGTACAAGGTTTTATGACACCTTTTCCATTTACTGAAAACTTTCTTGCATGTGTACTGATTGTGATATGTGCATATGTGTTTTCACATGTGTGTAAGAGTGCATGTGTACCCATATATTTGGAGGCCTGACTTTGACACTGGCTGTTATCCTTGACAGATCTCTGCTTTTTTTCCCCTCAATTGATGCAAGGTCTTTACCAGAACTCAGAGTTCATGGACCAGCAGCTGGGTCAGCCAAGCAACTATGCCTATACCTCCCAGTTCTCAGACTACAAAAGACTTGCAATGCTTCCTGGATTTTTCACATGGGTTCCAGGGACCCAAACTCGGGTCCTCATTCTTATATAGAAGGACTTTATCCACTAGTCATCTCCCCATCCATGAAAACTTTTTTATACTACTAAAGGTTCCAAAAAAAATTCATCCCCCATGAGTTAACCTGACGAACTGCAAATTCCAAAATTCAGTTCAGTCAAAGTACTGACACATAAAGTACTACTAACCAGAGAAGTCAATGGAGAAGGATAAGTTTTGATCCCTATAATAAGACATCCAAAAGCAAATATAGGTGAAAGGAAGATCATATAAATGAAGCAAAGACGCTGAAAGATACAGACAGATTGAGCTGCTGGGAGATGATGTAGGAAGCCCTACAAACTTCCTCATGATACACAAGCCAAGAGTAAGCACAATGAAGTGTTGCTAACTAAGGTGCCCCATGTTTAGGAAGAAACCAAATAATTTCCTCTGCCAAGTCAAAAGTCTTAAAGAGAAAAATGTAATTCTATTTTACTCTTCTCTAGTCTGAAAAAAATATGTGAATGCTTAGAAATACTATAGAGTTATCAGACATTATTATTATTATATTAACCTCAAAAATGAGTTGGTGTTATTGGTTGCTTTAGAAAAATCAACCACAAAAATAAAATCATACATATTAATATAGAAATGTGGACATTGACACATATTAATAAGTCCAAAATTAACAAATATATTACTTCAACTATTAACTAAACACTGAAATATTCCTAGATATGAGGCAGAAGGAGAATTAGCAACTGATAAAACAGCTCCGAGTCCAGCATTCTTCCACTCTCCTTCAAATGACTACTTTATCCCATCTCACCATCCCTTCCTCCTCTCTCCCTTCTTTTGGTATTCCAATATGACACAGAGAGTCTAACTTTTTTTTCCTATTGTTATGAGAAAATACCCTAAAAGGCAACTCAAGAAGAAGTTTCTTTCAGTTTGCATTTTAAGGGTCCACTCCATCATGTCAGAAATGTGAAAGAAATCAGAGCTTGAAGCAGATGGCCACATCATGCCCAAACCAAGCAAGGAACAATGGATATTTGTGCTCAGTTTCCTTTCTTATATAGAGTGGGATCCAAACCCAAGGAATGGTGACATCTACTTTTAGGAAGACTCTTCCCACTGCAATTAACCTAACAAGGAAGATGGCTCGCAGGAGTGCTGAGAAGCTTGCTTCATGAGTGATTCTACATCTTGTCAAGTTGACAGCCAAAAGTTACACTCACACAGGGCCTTGCACATGGTAGAAAAGCACTCTAACCACAATCCTCAGCCTCAAATAATGTAAGATACTGGTACTGTTCGGCATGGCCAAGCAAGTCTTTATTTCTAACAGTTTCACTCAGAGGATAATTCTCACACATCACAGTACATTTTTAAATACTCATGTTTCCAACTTTAAACCTCCTTCTTTTCCATCTGGACATTTTTATCTCCCTTATCTTCATGAACAACTTAGTGACCAGTGTTTACACATTTTCATAACTAACTTCAATCTTTTTAAATTTAAGACAAATACCCAAACTGTATTTAAAAAAAAAATCTTCATTTGCTTGTCACTGTCACTGACGGCACAAGAATGGCAAAAAATAAGGACACAAGCCTCCCCTCTGCCCACCACCGAATGGATATCCCACCCTGTATTGTGTGTGACATGCCAAGCACCTAACATCATCACTGGGAATCAACAGAATCTGGAGATGTGAAACAGGACCCTCACCCTGAGTGTGGACAGAGAAAGAAAGAATCCAGGAGAAGGAAGGATACTTGCTAAGGAAGGAAACCAGAAAGCATGCAAAAGGTCACAAGGCAGTATGGCTGTAGTTCTCAGTGAAGTAATGAGAGGAGCTGGGAAAGCAGCACTTCCATCACCTGCTGGAGACTGCCCTGCAGGCAAGGTAAAACACATAGAGACATAAGGAAGCAGGCTTTGAAATGGGAGACTGTAAAACTTCCCTTATGGGGAAAAAAATGGCAATAGAATAAACAATTCACCAGAGAAAGAGAAGAAACAGTGGTGCCACAACAGCAAAACAAAACAAAAACAAACAAACAAAAAAAAAAACTCCTGGGAATCCAGAATAGGGTAACAGCAAGAGTAAAATAAAAAAGAGACAAATTCATAAGGCAACTCGAAAGGACTCAATGGACTCCAGGAGCAGAGGGCAGAGTACAAAGGTAAATGACATCAAAGGAGGCTAACCATCTAGTTTTTAAGCTGAGACACTGGACATACTGTGAGATTGTTAGCTGAAAGAATAGCAGCAAGTAAGAGAAATGGCACAGCCTCCTAGAGGACTGGAAATACATTCCTTATAGATATACTCAATTTGAAATGGTCCTAGAAAAAATCAAATCATAGAATATAATTGTAGATGTATCAGCAGCAGTCAAAGCTTCACAAACGTGCTGAATGATGCACACAGAAGACACTGACCAAACATGTGCTGAATGCCAATCAGAGGAGACACTGCACAAACATGTGCAAATGGCCAATTACACAAGAAGAAAGCCTGGGGCTCGGGAGGTAGCTCCATGGTGAAGAGCAATGATTGGTTTTGGAGAGGACCATGCAGTTCCCAGCCCGGTGTTTTAAATCACGTGGAACTCAGTTCTGAAGATCCAACACCTTGACCTCCACAGGAACAAGACACAGAAATGGTGCACATACATACATGCAGGCAAAATAAACATACATGTAAATTAAACCTTCTAAGAAAACCTTTAAGGAAGCAAAATAACATGGGGATATCAAAGTAGATAATAAGTGGTCTCTAAACTATTGCTCATCATAAAGACCAATGAAGAAGGCAAAGATGGCCTTGGAACACACAGCTCTAAAGAGGATGTGTCCATCAAATCCTTCCCCTCAAGCTGGGGAAACCCATGGAAGAAGAGGTGGAAAGAGTGTGAGAGCCAGAGGGGATGGAGGGCACCAGGAGAACAAGGCCTCTGAGCCAGCTGAGCAGAGCTCACTTGAACTCACAGAGACTGAAACAGTTTGCATATAGCCTGCAATGGGTTTGAACCAGGTCTCGTGTGTGTGTGTGTGTGTGTGTGTGTGTGTGTGTGTGTGTGTGGTGTGTGTGTGTGTGTGTGTGTGTGTGTGTGTGTGTGTGTGTGTGTGTGTGTGTGTGTGTGTGTGTGTGTGTGTGTGTGTGTGTGTGTGTGTGTGTGTGTGTGTGTACTCACATGAGTGCGAGAGCCTGTGTATAAAACAGGCTTCGGTTTAGTATTTTTAAGGGACACCCGAGTATGTCTATGATGTTTTTGCCTTCTCTTGGTCTCTTTTCTTTCTGTTAGTTTGTCTTGTCCAACTCTGATGTGATGATCTTCATTTTATCATATTTTTTATGCTTGTTGTTACCTCTTAGAATTCTGCTTTTGTTCTAATGAGAGAAAGGGAGTGGATCCAGATGGAAGGAGGAACTAGGAGAAGTAGATGGAGGGGAAACTGTAATTAAGATAGATTGTATGAGAAAAGAATCTATTTTTAATTAAAGGTGGGGAAGAGAACTGAGGTTATGACCCCCCAAAATGTATATTTGAAAATATAATGCTACATTTAGGAATTATCCTACTGGTAAAACTGGGTTAGACTCTTTATGCTTGAGCATGCTGAACAGTCCTCATTTGTAAAACATTTATTACTGCCAAACAATTGGCAGGGTATAGTATTAGCATTCAGTTAAGCCAGGTCTGGTGGTAGGGATCAGTAATTTCCACTACTCATGATGATTGTAAGTTCAAAGACAGCCTGAACAATGTAGAGACCCTTTCTCAAACTCAAAGTAAAGGTGCGGAGGAGATGCAAGCATGTGGTTCATAGTAGGCAGTTTGCTGTTCAATTGCCAAGAAAGCAAAAACATGACTCATTTGATAACACTTCAGATACTCCACTAATTTAAAAAAATAATAAAAGGGGGACAATCTTAGTGAATAAAAGTCAAGTTAAAATTAGGGGGAAATCCAAGTACCCTAAATAAAATGTCAGTTATCTAAAGGGTAAGTTAACACTACTATCAGAATCAAAATTATTCCCATAAACCCCAAGATGGAATAAAGTTCACATATTAGTAAAACATATCCAAGAGAGAAAATCTTCCATAATCTCAGTCACTAAACCAAAGCAAACTTACTTTTGGATCTTGTTAATTATATAAGCACACATGAGGAAGATTAAGTAAGTACAAGAACAATTTTTCATGAGCTGTACTCAATAATTGCTGGAGAGATCCCTGTACTCCTCTGAGAGTGGAAATGTTCTGCCTAAGTCCGACAGCAGGCTCAGCCCTTGGTAGCCAGGGCTGCCAGTCAGCAAAGGGTGGCAATGCATGTCTTGCTGGCTTGGTTCCCAGTAGTTCAGACAGGGAAAACTTATTTAAAAATATATGGTAATATGACCCTGGACACAAACCCTAGGTATGTCAAGATAAGCTAGCATCAATTCAATGCACTAATTACTGATTCACTAACATGATAAACCACATTACTTAGCTACCAAATTGGATTCTCTAGGAATCTCCTGGTTCACTTGGGCAAGTGGTATTTTCTCTCTGAAAATGTCTTTAAAATTTTTTTATTCTTTCAATAAACATGTCTCTTTAAATAACTCATGTACTACTCAACTATACTCACTAACTGTATTTTACTAAGACTCAAAAGCACACTTAATTTTAAAATGATGTGTTGTATTTTCTCTAATACTTTCAACTAAGTGGTCAGAAAGTAGAAACAAACAAACAAACAAAAACAGTAAAAATGACCAAGCTGGAGACAGATGGCCTCTCCCTATTCCAAGCATGTCTAAGGCTGAGGCAGGAGGATCCCAGCCTGACACTGATACCCTTTCCCCAAATACTAAAGGCAAAGATGACCCAGAAAAGGCTCAATGGGTCCAGTCAGCAGAACACCTTTTCCAGGTGCAATGAAGCTACTTCTTTTTGACAGAATCCTTCCCCACAGCATAGAGCAGTGGTTCTCAATCTTCCTAATGCTGCAACCCTTTAATATAGTTCCCCATACTGTGGTGGTCCCCAACCATAAAATTATTTTCATTGCTACGTCATAACTGTAATTTTGCTACTTTCACAAGTTGCAATATAAATATCTGATATGAAAGAGATATGATATGGCAGCCCAATGGCTCACAACCCACAAGTTGAGAACAACTGGCTTAGATACATGTTATAAAGTGCTATGTTGACCAATATGTTAGCTAGGAGCCAACATATCTATATAGCAAATTCTAAATTTAGATACTCTGTATAAAATACAGAAATAACTTCAGAGACATTTTAATGAAAAAAAAAGACATGCTCCATCTGCAGTTCATACTTTATTGCATACTTTATTGCTTTTTGAAGAAAGTGACCTAAAAAAATACTGTCAGGTGGGTGGTGGTGGCGCACACCTTTAATCCCAGCACTCAAGAGACAGAGGCAGGCAGATCTCTGGGCGTTCAAGGCCAGCCTGGTCTACACAGCGAGTTCCAGGACAGCCTCCAAAGCTACAGAGAAACCCTGCCTCAAAAATAAATAAGTAATTAAATAAATTTCACTTGTTTCTACATTTTTCTTTATTATGGCTCCTATAAATTTAAAAATTTATATATTTGAGAGCTAAAGAAATAGTTTGGGGTTAAGAGCACTGTTGTTGTTGCATAGCACCAGATTTCTGTTCCCAGAACCCACAGCGGTTGGCTCACAAGCCCCAGTCACTCCAGTTCCAGAGGATAAGTTATCTTCTGGCCTCCTCATGAATCCACAGGTACCTGCATCTGCACATGCACCACACACACACACACACACACACACACACACACACCATTTTTGATTTATGTTTCCTTTCTGTTGGACAGAATAGGTTGAAATGTAATAGGTTTGCCGTTCATCTCATCTCTGATTCTTGCTATACTCAATGGTCTTAATTGGAACCTATACA
The DNA here is from genome assembly GCF_003668045.3 of Cricetulus griseus. Classification (NCBI taxonomy): domain Eukaryota; kingdom Metazoa; phylum Chordata; class Mammalia; order Rodentia; family Cricetidae; genus Cricetulus; species Cricetulus griseus. The sequence goes on along the minus strand of NC_048595.1, from coordinate 66,295,700 downwards.
GAATACCTATTATTTGCATAGTCCCAATACCAAATTATTCCTTATTGGTTAATGCCTTATATATGCTTGTTATATAAGTTTTTCATATGAAGTGACAGATAATGCTAACAAAAATGATTTTAAAAATACTAAAAATATGTGAGAACATGCAGAGAGTTTGGCATGAAGTCTGGAAATAAAGCACAGGTTTCATCATGCAATCTGCTATGCTCAGAACCTCACAGGGAAGGATTTGTTGAATTACTTGTTATTTATTTATTATGACTTATTAACCTTACATTATTAAAGATTAAGTTATCTTGGATATTTTTATATTTAAAGTCCCAGGAGTATTTTTAAACTATTGATTACATATCTTGAAACATCAAGTAACATCTAATGAAGACACTGAAATTCTATGAACACCCAAAAGAACCCTAACCTTAAGAAGGCTGAGAAACATGGGGCTGCTGTGGCTCTGTGGTGGAGCACTGGTTCAGCATGCCTAGGGTCTTAAGTTCAGTTCCAAGTACTGGATAAAGGAAGGAAGGACAGATATTGGACTTTCTCAGCTGAAGCATCTATTCTTATTGGCAGGCATTGGTGACGTTCACCTTTAATCCCAGTACTTAGGAGGCAGAGGCAGGTGGATCTCTGTGGGTCCAAGGCCAGCATGGTCTACATAGTGAGACACAGAAATATTCCTTGCCACCCTAAATGAATCAAAAATTGCCTGTTGTTAAAATAACATACATTTACTATTATAATATGCATACACTTTACTGTTACTAGTAAAGATGTTAGCCTTTCCATGCAAAAAGAACAATTTTTACTTCTCCCTCCCTCCCTCCCTTCCCCCCCCCCTCTCTCTCTCCACCCCCATTTGTCACCAGGTCTAACCACTTCAGGTGTTCAGTTTTATGTGTAACGTTTGTGCAAGTAAAATTACAAGCAAGTAAATTAAAACACATACACGTAAGTGTTGGGCTTTTTCACCAGGCAATCTGTCTTTTGTTGTTTTAATTCACACTTCTCAACTATAGAACTTAAAAGGGTAAAGTTTCTACTCATCCACAAAAGTAAGAATGAATATACTGTAATTGAAAGGTGAAAGTACAGACAAATTCTAAACCATTAAAATCTATTTAATGGTAAACCCATTCAATGAACTGGCACTGAACAATAAACAGAACTAAGCAATAACTATAAATAACATGGCTGAACTCTAAAATAATTACAAAGTGAAAATGCTGGAGCCGCCTGTAAAATCAATTCATTCAGTTTAGTCCAGCTCTGTGTGCCAGCTCATCTGCAGTGACAGAGAAATAGTTGGTGGTCCCTGAAGAAAGGACATGGATAGGTAAGGAAGATATAAAGGGTCATAATGAAATGTCTTAGACTAACAAATATGTTAAACAGCCCATGCTGCCTTAAGAAAACTTGAAGTCTGAAATCCCTTCATTGAAGAGATAGTCACCGACTTTAATGGATCTGCTAGGGAGCAATATCCAGCCCCAAAGGATCTATCTCTGTATCCTGTTGTCTCCTATCAACTACAAGACAGAATGACTTAGCCTGATCCAATCTATACTCAGCAAGCTACATTAAGAGGCATTGCAATGCTGTACATGTATCTACACATGTAAGATGCATGTTCATGTCTCTGTGTATGCATGCCTATGTGGGTAAGTTGCATGCCCCTCAAGTGTTTTCCTGTAACACGCTCTCTAAATTTGAGTCCCACCTTTCACTGAACTTAAGAGGTCATTGACTTGCCTAAGCTAGTTGGCCAATAATCTTCAAGAAGCCTCCTCTCTCCACACCCTATATCCTGGATGGGATGCATGGTGCTCCTCTTGTCTTTTACATGATTCTCATGCTTAAAGGGCAGGGAGTTCATCAGCTGAGCCATCTCTCAGTGCCCCGCCCCATGCTATATATACTTCTCTAACCTGGCACAGGATGACTATACTCAAAACTCCCAAGAAAACTGTGAACACAGTAGAGAAAGAGGGCCAGGCAACACTCTACTAAGCAACACACACACACACACACACACACACACACACACACACACACACACTCAAGTAAGCTACATTTTGCATTCATGTCTGTTACTCTTTAAAAAGGAGTTGTGAAAAGAAACAATTATTTATAGTCAACATAGCCTTAAAAGGTAATCAATAGAAGAACTGATCTATTCACTATATACTCAAAACTACAACAACCTAACTGGCTTTTTCCTTAAAATGAGGTGTGTGTGTGTAGGGGGTGGGGGGTGTTGACTTCATTGTGTGTGTTTTTTTCATCTTTCTTACAAATGTTGTTTACTTTTCCTTCACGCATTTATTTAGAATATCTTAAACCTGGAGGTAAAATAATTTTATAAGAGTAAGAACTATAAAGATAAATCCCTAAACCCAACAAGTCTAACTACCACAGGCAAAAAAGATAGAAAGGAAAGAAAACATACAAATGATAGTCTCTATTTTCTCTTTTGTTTAGTTGGGTTTTCTTCACCCAGATGGTCAGAACTGGAAGAATGGCTTTTCTATGTCTCTAAATCATCAAATGTAATTTCAACATCCAAATGAGAGCTTTTGTTATTTGATTACATATGATTACACTGCCTTTTTAATCTTCTATTTTTTTTCTGAAAAGGGGAAACTTTCAAAAGGGGGAAAGACTATGACAAAGATTAGGCTACAAAACACACATGGGACATAGTTTCTAAATCAATGCAATTGTGCTAGGTGTGGTAGTGTGCCCCCCCCCCATAATCTCAGCACCACAGAAGTGGAGAAAGGGAATCAGGAGTTCAAGGCCAACTTCAGCTACATGGTGAATCAAAGGCCAGCTGAGAGTACATTAGACCCTGTCTCCAGAAACACAAAGTTAATTAATTAAACAAATTGTGTTGTTTTAATCCTACACAAAAATCATAATGCTTACATTAATATTTTTCTTCTTTAATGAATGTTTTGCTATTTTTAAGGCTTAGAAAAAATAATTTTAAAAAAATTATGCTTTTTAAAACACTAAAAAGAACTAAAGGTATATCAAAAAAATTGCCCTAGACATATAGTACCCAGTAAACACTTAAGAAAACAATTGGCCTTGGGCCAGAGATAAAATAGCCTTTCCTCAAATAGCAGTTTCCCTTTCTTACCAAACATCATATTACATCAGTGATGCTCAGACTACCCAGCAGCCTCCTCGTGACCTCTGTCCTTCACCCTGAGCCAGAATATTTTTCTTGTTCTAATCAGCTTACAGGCTGGGTTTCTCCAAGAACTTTCTTATGGGCTAAGGAATACAGTGTCTCTTTCCCAAAAACTCATTTGAAATCCAAATCCTTAGTACCTGATAACATGACTCTATTTGAAGAGCTTCTTTAAAGAATTAAGTAAGGTTATATGTGTGGTAATGGGTTACTTTAATTTAATGAAACTGGGCATCCTCTTAAGAAGAAATTAGGGCAACACATACAAAGAGGGAAGACCATGACAATAATACAGAGAGAAGTCTTATAAGGCGAGGAAATAGGAACCAACCAAGCAAATGCCGCACTTGTTGGTGGCTGCACCCTGAGAACCAAGAATATCACTTCCTGTTGTCCCAGCCACATCCATTACAGTTCTCCAGCTTATGAGTAAACTACAGCCAACTGGGAATGGGGTGCCTTTTAATGAACACCCAAAACTATGTAGCTTTGGAAGCAAGCAATGGGTAGAAGCCAGAAGAGTTTTGAAGCACATGACAGGAGAGACTGGATTATCTTGAAGTAACTGCTGGTAAATAAATATAAGGACATTTGGATAACTTCCCTGAGGTCCCAGATGGAAATGAAAAGCACAGGGAACAACAAAACTTAGCCTATACCTGCATGCTTCCTAGCACTTTCACTTCATCATCCAAATGCTTCCCCTTGGCAAAAACTTCAATTCTGCACTAGAAAGATAAAAACTGACAATCTCTTTAGTCCCTGATGCCCACCTTCTTCCCAGACATGTCTCCTACAGGACTGTGCCCATTTCTCAATGAAAGACCACCAATTTACATCAACAGCAGCATCAACAACAAACTACATCACTTCACCATGTCCAGAGACATAAGACCTATCAGCTACTTTTTTCTGAATCTCAAGACCACCTGTAAGAGTTTTCTATCTCCCCTGTGATCAGTAAAGACATCAAGCTTTCAGAGCAATGTCTTGTATTTATTTTACATTCCCCCTTCCAGCACACCCTACAACCCTAATCCAATACAAGTCTCCTAAGCTACCTACTGTTATCTAACTTCTATCTACTAACTATCTTTGATATTGAAGGCAACTAGTTAATTAGCATTGATTTCTCCTGGGTGCCTTTCCTCCCATGGAGTCCCACTAAAATCATGTAATTATAATGGTTTTGTCATACTAAATAGGGTTTCTCAATTTTGTAAATACTCTTCAGTACACAATGCTTAAATTTACAAGAGAAAATACCTTTCTTATCAGCAAACTGATGCTTGATACAATGTGACTATGCCCAATGAAATTCTACCTAAAGGCAAATGTCTATTTTTACAAACCCATAAAAGTGGGAGATATATATATATATATATATATATATATATATATATATATATATATATATATCTTTCCCCATGCATCTAGAAATCCTGAATTCACTGAGAACTCATCTGTTTCTTCATTCTTGACTGTAGATCCTTCTCTAGCAGATGGGGTAAACACCATATTTGGAGGCATATCCAGTCCAGTATGTCAACTTTGCCTCAAAATATTTGATGAAATTCAGAGTATGTTGGCCATATTATGAATGTAGAAAGTGAAGCCAATCTGCAATTCAACTCCAGTCAAATCTCTGATGACAGACAGGGATGTAATATGCAGAAAAATCTGTCTCTAACTCAGGACAGTTACCTTCTCAGCAACTCACTGTTGTTCAGCAGCTCTAAATCCCCTAATCATACCTCCAAACCATTAAGTCCAAGCTTTCATTTGCAAACCAGTTTGCCCACCTTATTAGTCAAATGTTGAAAGTGCCAACCAGCACTGAATCAATGAAAGTTTGCATTTTTAAAATCATCTCTCTAGGAAACTCCAACCTGCAGAAAAGTACCTGGTATATACAGCCTTTACTCCCCCATGGTGTGCCTCATATAAAAAGCATTAAAAGGCAAAGACATATCTAAGGACTCAGTAGATTATCTATGTGAATGGAATTTGGAGCACCCTAAAAACAAACTTAGCTCTCTCCCCAAGCCTCCACCAGGGTTTCTGTGGCAAAAGAACATGGTAAAGGAAGAAAAAAAAAAACATTAAAACCTAGAAGTAACAGTAGAATCTACGGAAGAAAGGAACATTATGAAAGATAGCCCGCATATGAGCTATTATCTGTGTCGAGAAAATGTCCCATCAATTTTTGCTTATTTTTTTACAAATGAGGAAGAAAAGATAAGACAAGTTACAGGGCATCGCAAATTAACTTTACTCTATCAAGGGACAAAGTCCAAGTGCACTTATCCAAAACTTTGTATTAGAAGTTCAAATCAAAGACAATCAAATTTTATTAGGGTTTTAAATGCAATTGTTTACCTGGACTCTATCAGCCTCTAAAACTATAATATACTAAATTGGATAATTTGATCATTACACCATCTTTATAGTCTCTGAACAAATTATACACCTAAAAACCTCTCAAACTCCCAGAACCAATCCCCTCCATGTTCCCAGATTACTCATTTTAGAAAGGGTATCCTAAACAAAGGTCTAGGGACACACAAAGATGATGCTGCTGACACCGTCCTCCACCACAGGATGAAGTGGCTTGGGTTGAGTTCTCGCAAACATCCCCTCAGGTCACTGAAATAACACGGAGGGGTTTTCCCTCTGGCTGGTGAAGTCACCGCCCTCTTATCTGATGCTAGAAGGAAACCCCAGCCTCCTCTCGCAGGCCTGCAACCCCAGGGCGTCCTCCCCTTGCAGAGCAAACCCCTTGCGTCCGCTGAGGCCAGCGCCGCCCCCTCCTCCTCACCGCCGCCGGTGACCCGGGAAGGAACTGCCCAGCCCCCGCGCCCCTCCAGAATGCCAGCCCCAAAGCGCACCACCGTGCCCCGCTCAGCACCGCTCCAACACAAAGCGTCTCCCGCAGCCCCCTTCCCGCTGCCAGGCCCCGATCATCCCGCACTCCCCGCACTGCCCAGGCCCGCGTAGAGCAACAGGCGCGCAAGCCCGAGCGCAGGCCGCGGGGAGAGCCCGGCGGGGAGCGCGCAGCCGGGGAAACTTCCAGAGCCCCGGGGGCAGTGCTCGCCCGGGCGGGGCCGCTTACCCGGCTCGGCGGCCCGGCGGGTCTCCCAGAGTGGGCAGAGCGCTTGCGCCCCTCTCCGCTTCAGTCACGGCCCCGGCAGCTCGGGCTGGGCGCCCACGTTCACGCGTGGCCGGGGAACCGGAGCCCGCGGCCGGCTAGCCTCGCTGCGCGCCGACCAGGCTCCCGGAGGCCGCGGGGCTGCGGGAAGCCGTGACGCCGGCCCGGCGCGCTGGCCAATCAGGGGCGCGGCCCAGCCGCCGCCAGGATGGAACGACCGGCGCCCCGGCCTCCCGGCCCGCGTGGGTGACGGACAGCGCGAAGGAGGCGGCAGGGTGTGGGGCAGGCTCCTGCGTGGGACTTGGGAAATGGGTTTTGTTTGCTTGGTTTTTAGTAATTTCCAAATATTACGTGGCAAACACTTGCACTAAAACCTTGCTCATATTTTATCAAAAACTTGAATTGGGCTAAGAAGGCAGTTTTTGTGTTTTATACTCCTGGCCTCTTGGACTATTGCACTCTTGCACTGGTTACAGTTTTCCTACTTCTTTAGTGGCCAAGGGAAGCCCTTTCTTGAGAAGTTACTTAGCACATGAAGATGCATTCTTAGCCTAGTGAGCCAATAAGGGGGGGGCAGTAAATATGGGGAAGTGCTGGGAATGCCTTTTATGATTGTCTTTCTGTTGACATCTATTCTGTAGTCCCACCATCCATCCCCACCCCCATCCTCACCCATACCGCCACCCCCACCCCCGTGAAAGTAAGTGCTCTATGCTGTTTCTCTCTCTCTCTCTCTCTCTCTCTCTCTCTCTCTCTCTCTCTCTCTCTCTCTCTCTCTCTCTTTCTCTCGTCTAATATTAGTGTACAATGTAAAACTCTCAGAATTTAAAATATTTACAAGAATAACGTTTAACACTGAATAAAAGTATACTGTTTTTTCCTTTGGCAGATTTGTAATTTTGTTTTGTCTACTAAAAATCAATTTGCATTTCTCCAACATTTACTAAATATTTAAGGAGAAAGGCAGCACATAAAATACACAAAGCTCCAGAATAAAACTGATGTCTGATGGGAGTTGGTTAAACACCTAGCTTGGTTAAACACCTAGCTCAAGCCCTCAATTCCCTTGGTTCCCAAAACTAGAATCAACGTACATTTGTCCAGCAGGAAAATACAAATTTTAACTGGATGTCTTCAGAATTTGTGGATATGACTCAACTGTGGGATTTTGAAAATGAAAATGTAGTTCAGATAAGGGAAATTCATCTTAACTTTCTCCTCCAACTTTTATCTGTTCTTTAGGTCTCCCATCTTAGAAACAAAGACCAAGAAAAGAGTAGCAGGAACATCTTTGACCAGAGTTCTGTCTCCACCAGGCTTGTTCTTCATCAGAGACCCTGACTTCTAGGCCATCACTGCACTGGCAGATGTCTTAATGAGGTTACAGGCCTACTTCTACCTAAATCCCTGGGATTTTCATCTTGTAGCTCATGTTCTCTTATTTGTTCATAGATGCTGAACACTCTTCTTGGAGTCCCTCTTGCCCTTACTGTAGCCCACTTTTGATTTCATTCAGTCAAAACTGTTTTGGTTTTGTTCCTTCCTTTTAGGTGCAAATCTGTAGGCTTTGATAGTTCTTTTTAAGAAGAAAACAACAGAAATAGCCTTAGAAATTTTAAAACCTAAATGACCTCAGAGAGCCTGTGTTAGAAGCAAGAGCCAGAATGTGAAGTTTCTTTGTTTTCAGGTCAAACTGCCTGCCTTTAGGTTTCACCTCTGTCTTTGCCAGAGGTGAAATGCTGGAATTCCTCAAGATTCAGTTCTTTTTGTCTTACGTGTCCCTCTAAATACATTTTCACTTCCACCTTGTCATTAAATGGTCAAGAAATTATAAATTTGTATGTTCAACTCAAGTGTCTTATATATTAAAGCATTCATTGAACATCCTTGTTTGTCTCATACCTGACCTACCCAAAATAAAATTCCAATATGTATATACTCAAGTCTGGCCATCATCCATACTGCAATGTCCATTACTTCTACAACTTAGGATGGACCCATTGTGATAAATTCTATTTGGCTTCATACTACACGTCCTACCTTGTGGTTGTAGATTTACTTTTTATAAATACTTATGCACTGCTGAGTATCTCTCTTCACTCTGCTCTTAATCCATAAAATCCATGAGATCAGAGCCAAATCACCTTGTAATCTCAGAGACTAGCAAAATGCTGGGGTTTAAATGGCAAAGGATAAATAAATGATTGCAATGGTGAGCAGTCATCAATATAACTTTGAAGCTAGCCCATACCGAGTCAGTTTTCTGTCATTATAATCAGTACCTGCATTAGTCCACTTAACAAGAAGAGAGCTTTATTTGGACTTATACTTTGGAGGCTTGAGCCAATGCTCTGTTGGCTTTGTTGCTTTTGGTCTTTGGCGTGGAAGTACATCATAAGAAAAGTGTGGCAAACCAAAAATGCTTACTGATGGTAGGAATGAAGGAGAGGAAGAGACTGGTCCCACTGTGTCCTCCAAAGACCTGGAAACCTCCCATTACTGCTCACCTTTGGAAGGCAAATCTTCTAGCTGATACCATCAAGTATAACATATGGGCTGTAGGGCAGGGTGGACACTTAAGACTCAAAGGGCTGCAACCCACATTATTGCTCCTGTGTTAGCTTTTGCTTGGTTCCTAAATGGCAGGATGGCACATTACCTTTGCTTTTAAAAATAATTCAAGAATTTGAAGTAAAATCTAACAGAGAAACACAAAGCACAAAGGAGATGAGACAGCTGCCAAACTGTGAGATGTCTTGATTTGCCCAATATACACTATTAAGATTCTTTATATTTTATGTTCGATATAGACTCAGGGATCTGAAAGCAAACGAACATTGCAATGTCCTCATTCCAGTAATATCCCCAATGAGACATTCTCCACAGCTATCCACCTTTCTTAAATCTAAATAATGTTTAAGCCATTCTTATTATTAAAATGAATAATATTTAATTTTTTGAGAATGCATACAATGTATGTTGATCATATTCACCTGTGTTCTACCCCCTGAATCTTTCCAGATCCACTCCCATTCACACACACTCCCAACTTTGCATCCTCTTTGACAGGGGAGGTAATTCTATGTATATGTTTGTCCTATTTGTTGATTAAATAAAGCACTGTTGGCCAATAGGAAAGCAAGATAGGTAGGAGAACTAGGAGTTAAGGAGGATTCTGGGAAATGTAGTAGAGGGAGAGTTGTCATGTGAGCCCAGGATGATATGATGCTTGCTGCCAGCATCCTCGATAAGTTTTCAAAATATATAGATTAATAATTATGGTTGATACTTAAGACAGAGATAGCAGATAAGAAATCCTAGTCATTGGCCAGCAGCATTGTACCTAATATAAGTCTCTGTGTGTTATTTTGGGCAACCACGTGGTGACGGGGCTAGGGTGGCTTGGTGTAAAGATTTATCATTGCATTTCCTTTTAAAATTTTAATTGCCTCTAAATTCCAATTTATGCTATGCATATACTGTTGGGTGTGGGACCGTGCCAGGGAGCATGTTTGACTCACCTGGGGCCAGAGCTTTAAGTGAAACTGACTCTCCTTCCCCCAGAAACCATCAACTGTAAATAGTGCTTCAGCTTAGGGGTGAAGGTCCATAATTCTGTTTCCCTTCCATGGTGGACTATTGGCTGGCTTGGTCTTGTAAAGGCAATCACAACCACTGTGAGTTCATGAGTGTGGTTCAGTTGTGCTGAATAGTTTTATGAAAATGTGACAGTAGTTAGAGTCCTTTCAGAAAAAGGTACCTCAGTTAAGACAATGCCCTTACTCCATCACACCATGTGTGGTACTATCCCTAAACGGTGGTGCTGGGTTATATAAACATCAGCAGGATTAGGCTGAGCGAATCACAAGGAACGGTACAGAAAGCAGCACTGCTCCACAGCCTCTGCATCAGTTCTGGTCTCCGTATTCCTGCCCTGTTTGAGTTCCTGCCTTGGCTTCCCTCAGTTGACAATGACACAGGATGTGTAAGCCCAGTAAACCTCTCCAAGTTGCTTTTGGTCATAGTGTTTTATGACAGCGATAGAACCCTTAACTAAGGAATGTGTCATGTCAGGAAGACACTGCTTTGCTCTGGTTCTTACAATCTTTATGTGCCCACTTTTGTAATGGTTCCTCAGCCTTGGGAAAGTGAGTATGATATAGATGCCCTATTTGTGGATAAGTATACCACAGACACTTACTTGCTATCCTTTAAAAAATTGCAAGTTTCTAAATTAACCACCATATACTGTACAAAGAAACTTCTATGATAAGGTCTGACAGCTATACTGGTCTATGGTAAAGAAATGGATTTAGAGGTCAGTTTGATACTATGTCCACTTGGCAGAATACTAGTAGCAGGTTCCTCCCTTGGGCTTGTGAGTTTCCCCAAAATGGGTTCTTGGCAGATTTGCAGCACCAGGCATGAGGAGCAGGATTTAAAACCAATCAGAAAACAATTGGTTACCCATATAACATTCATGCCACTAGTACACACTTGACATACTTTACCATGCTGATGATTATTGTAGCTAGCAGGGTTCACAACTAGGTGGAACCATTGCTGACATTGTCCCCCACCAGCAACCTGCATAGCACCTGCAGTACTATGAAATCTGGTTAGTCATGAAGAGCTCCCTTATCAATATCAACCTGATGTCTCTATGCCCACAGCCAAAGCATGTGCTTTCTTTAAAATAGAACTTAGTTGCAAGTTCTGAAAAGCAATGACAATATCCCATTTTATTTTGGTGCTATCTAGAACACTTCTGACCAACAACTCCATGGGAAGTATCACATATGTGACTTTCTATTTGCCATCTTGGGGCTTCTGGAAGGAGCATTATCCCCTGTGTGGGGTAACTCCAACTAAACTCATGTATATATTGGGTGGTAGGAAATGATCTCAGGTTTATTTTTATGAATTTAATTTGGTAAACATAGTGTTAGTTATCCCATATCTCACCACTCCTTTCCCTACCCTGCCATCCCTCTCCTCACTTAAACCTCCATCCCTATTATTCCCCCTTTGCTGCATTTTGTTACCGTCCCTTAAGATATTTATTCTCTGCTTCACCAAAGACTCTGTAGAAGTTACTTTTCTGTTACTTAGGTAAAAGCACTATAACCAACGCAACTAAAAGAACGAAGAATTGATTTGACTTATAGCTCCAGAGGGATAGGAGTTCATCATCCTGGTAGGGAGGCATTGCAACAGGCAGACTTGACAGATAACACAGAAAGCTTATAGCTCATGTCTTCAAATACAAGCACAGGGGAGAGAGTTAATTGGAAGTAGAGCCAGGTAATAAAATGTCAAACCCACATCCAGTGACGTTATTTTCTACAGCAAGGCTATGCCTCTTAAGCCTCCTCATTAGTGCCACAATCTAGGGATCAAGTGGAACTAATACCCAAGCCTATGGTGGACATTTTCACATTCAAACCATCATAGTCCCTCTCCAGTTTCCTGTACTTTACAGATGCTTCAACTTAAACTCACAAATATTCAACGTTAGGATCTACATGTGAATGAGAACATGTGACATTTGTTTTTCTGGGCCTGGGTTACCTCATTCAATATAATGTTTTCTGATCTCATCCATTAACCTGTAAATCTCACAATTTCTTTTTTCTTCATGATTGAATAAAATTATAATTGTGTATAGGTACCAAAATTTTATTATCCATTCATTGGCTGATGGAAGTCTAAACTGTTCCCAATTTCTGGATATTATAAATAGAGCAGCAATGAACATGAATGAGCAAACATCTCTATAAAGAGCTCAGAACTGAACATCAAAAAAATAAGGCAATTTAAAAGTGGGGCATGAAACTAAACAGAGTTCTCAGAAGAAATACAAATAACTAAGAAATATATTTAAAACTGTTCACAGTCCTTAGCAGTTAGAAAAAAGCAATTAAAATTCCTTTGAAATTTCACTTTACCTTGTTCAGAAAGGCTAGGATTAAGAAAACAAAATACAGCAAATGCTGATGATGAAAACTCTTGGACCCTGTTGGTGAGAGTGGAAACCGGGGTGTCTACTATGGAAATCAGTATGGCAATTCTTCTAATAGCTGGAGAAGCTGGAGAGATTTCTCAGTAGTTAGGATCATTTTTGTTCTTGAAATAGACCCAGTTTGCAACTGCCTGTAACTCCAGCTCTAAGGATTTTGATGCCTTTGTCCTCCAAAGGCATCTACATTCATGTGCACATAACCACATGAGCACACACAAACAACACACACACACACACACACACACACACACACACACTTAAAGCATTTAATACAAATAATTTTTTTAAAATTAGCTCTTGGTGCACTGTGTGACCCAGGTACACAAATCTCATGCAGATTATTGAGAGGCTCTATTTTGTATCACTTTTATATGAAAATAGTTTTTGGTGACTTCTTTACTAGCTTAAATTATCTGATAGTATAGTTAATCAAGTCCCCTATATAATTTTATATTCCTGGCTACTCTATAATTCTAATACAAGTGAAATGTCTAATCCTGTCAACTGTTTGGGCATACCACAGAGCTTACACTTTTGATCCACTGAAAATCAGAGGTCTCTTTTAGGTGCTTCCCAAACGCAGCCTTTATTCTGCTTTCCTCACAGTTGGCCACATGCAGGTGGGTGTTTCTGTGGGACTCTGAGGTTAGTATAATCTAGGTACCAAAGGCTTTCCTTGGAGCCATGTTATTAAGGGGCTTACAGTGTAGAACACTGAGCTCTTCCCATTACCGCCCCCCTCCCTGCATAATTCCTACGAACAATACTTTGTTTAAATGGAAACTAGATGGCATGCTTGCAGCATCCTCTTCCTAAGGATAGCTAATGTCCAACACATGTGCAGTTCTAGTTTATTATAATTGGCAGGAATATTTTTAAACTTCATCATTTGGCTGGCTCATTTTATGGTTTCAATTGGTTTATAGTTTCTCAAGGAAAAGAAATAGGAAATAGCTTATTCATTTAATGATGAAACATCTTAGATGATCTCTTTTTTTCTTCATTTGAAATAAACAAGATTAGAAAAGGGGAGAATGGAGATAAAGGAGGATAGCGGATGTGCATGGGTCTAGGAGAAAAGCCATGGGAGAAAATGAGACAGGGAATCCCAAGTATGAGAAAAATGTAAAATTTATTTCTTTTGAGAAGGTGTAATCTGTCTTTCTTCATATAACAAAGTTTTTATAGCAGGATGGAGACTCTAAAAACCAACAGTGTGCCCGATTGTGTGTCAGTTCTCTGAGGAAACAAGAGGCATTAGGAGGCCATGACCTTCTGACCTTGAATTCAAATGCTTTAGGGCCCACGAGTCAGGAAATTCGAAAGCATTGGAATGAGGTTTGTTTTGAGGAGAAACATAAACACTATTCCAGAATCTCCATCTCAGTTTACACTAGAGACCATAACATCTTGGAATCTATCTACACAAAACATTTCTTCCCTACCGTTTGTGCTTTGAGGGCATAAGTTCTTTGTCCCCAATAAATATAAGCAGTAACACTAGCAGAAAAGGGCTGTTTTGCTGTATAGTATCTTTTAGGTAAAAGTCCTCCCTGGGCAAGCAGTCAGGGCTGGGGGATGGAGAGATGGATCAGTGGTTAACAGCTCTGGATGTTCTTCAGAGAACAGGTATTTGATTTCCAGGCACCCACATAGGTGATTCACAACCTTACCAATGCCACCTTCTGGCCTCCCCAGGTATTAGGCAGCAAGCAGTACACAGACATACATTCAGGCAAAACATCCACATACATAAAAGTAAGTAAAAAATAATAAGAGAGTGAAAATATTCTCAAAAAGTATGTTTTTTAAAAGTATACACCCTTGGATGCTTGGATGCTTATGTGTATGTAATCTCTCTCTCTCTCTCTCTCTCTCTCTCTCTCTCTCTCTCTCTCTCTGTGTGTGTGAGTGTGTGTGTGTGTGTGTGTTCTGTGTGTGTGTGTTGTAGTACAAATGTGCCTTTCTTATAAATTGGGACAGAGTTTCTCACTTCAACACAGAACTTACTGGTTTCATGTCTTTGCCTCTCAGATACTGAGATGACAGGTGGGCAATCCCACCCACACCTCTTTCATGGATGCAGGAGCTTTCTATTCCAATCTTCACATATGCCTGCAAGGGTTTTGCCCACTTGACCATCTCCTTTTGCCCACTTAGCCATCTTCCTGGCCCCTAAAACTGAGTTTTTGAGAACAGCATTGAGTCATTGGATCACACTGAGTCAGTACTTTTGGAGTAGAGGGGCCTTTCATGGGCCAGTTGTGCTTGATCGAAGGACACAGATGCCGGGTATCACAGACACCAAAGATAGACTGAGACAATGGGTCTCCAGTTTTTTCTCATGACAATGAGGGTCAATGATGTTGACATTTGTAGTAGGAATTGGGTCCAACTTAAGGGACACGATACTAGTTGGCCGTATAGAAGACCCCACATTCAAAGCATGAAATCCTGGTCCAACTGCCACTTCTCTCTCACCTGATCAGGGTGGCTGAAACGCTCATTGTCTGCAATGTTTTGGTTAGTGACCTTGATTGTTAGCATTATTAGCTGATGTTGATGACTTTGACCTTACAGACTCCTCAATCACTGTTTATTATATAAGCTCTATTTGTTTTCACAGCTATGGAAACACAACTTTGTTATTCTTAATGCTAGTTAACTACTCCTAGGATGGTAGTTAATGGAATGGTTTAGGGTCTCCTTTGGAAAACAAGTGGAGGCCTTCTTAGAAGCTTTTACTACTAGTTGCATTTGAAGTAAGAATATATAAAAGGGCAATAATGTCTAGCATGTGTTTTCCTGGGGATGTGGTCTCTTGGAATCCAAGCAGCTGTGCTACTGACACAAATCTTCTCAAAACCCATCTTCCTTTATGATATCTACTTTTCTGACTCACACCTAGCTGTGACTTTCTTTGCTTATCAGCCTAGTGTTCCTGGCTTTACTGCATTTACCCTGACAAATATTTAATTCCAAAGTCCCAAAGTCAGTTCTCATGGTAACACGTTAAGGTACCGAGTACTCAAAACTGGCCCTTTTCCTTAGTAGTTACAATAAGCTGGTTCCTATATTTGCATCAAATTTATGAGATTGACTCTCTTTCCATATATATAAATCTATAATTCTCCTTTCATTCCTAATCTAGTTTGTACTATGTATTTTGCTGTTTGAAAATAGAAATATTCACACTGAAGAAATATACATATTAAATTATCTATCCACAACAGGCTAACAGGACAAACCCTTTTAGATTTCAAAAAAAAAAAACACATGAGATTACTCAGTGCATGGAAGTTCTAAAAAGGAAGCTAGGAAAGGCAACAAAACAGGAATCTGTCAGTGAAGATCTTAGTCTCACCAAGAAATGTGGTACCTCTCAATTTCCACAGAAGCACAGAGCAAACCTGAAGGTCCTCTCAGAAGCCACAGAGCTAGAGACTAGTTTTTTCTCCCTGTTTCCCACAAGTCTGGTCAATCTGTGGTATACTCCTGTTTGTATCTGGACTTCCTTCTGTTTCTAAAGGTGTTTGATTAATTTGTTCCATGAAAATTGCTCTGTAATTGCTTCCTGGGAGTAGAAACATTTCCCAGAAGGAGGAGGGATGCTTGTTGCATACAGGAAGTAAAGGATACACACCAGACACAGGAAACTGAGGCAGTGACAAGACAAACAAAAGCCCAAGACTATAGAAACAATACCCATTTCTGTAAAGGTTCTGCCCAAATGAATGGCCTTCAAGCCATGCAGCTTCTCTGAGTTGTCGCACACAGAAGGTGAACTTTTTGTGATATCGATGTCTTTCAGTCACCCATGTCCCTGTAAGTAACACTAATAAACCCACTGTGTCACTTAGTTAGACTTAAACAGAATTCTTTCTTTGCTCTGTTGTCAGTCCCTTATCTTGGGTTAGTAAATGACTATTTGTGCTCCCCCTTCCAAAGTATCCTTGCTGGTCTGTTCATGTAGGAAGTAGCATCAATGGGCTTGAGGCTTTTGTGAGTGGTAAGACATGTTGATTCCCTTGATTCCTGTACTTCATCATGATGAAGGAAAGTCATACTCTTGTGCCTCAAAATTCCAGAATGAGGAAGTCTGCCCCACAGCTGAAGCTACAGTATGTCCTTGGGACGTTTTTATGTGGCATGTTTTAGGAAATGATTGATGGTTGTTGGATTTTATGTAGAAACTGTGTTGGACAGATGTCCTTGTATGAATGTGCTTCTTTTGGGTATATGCCTAAGAGTGGAATTGCTGGATCTTGTGGTAGACTGATTCCCATTTTCCTGAGGAACTGCCATACTGATTTCCAAAGTAGCTGTATGAATTTTCACTCCCACCAGCAGTGGAGGAGTGTTCCCCTTTCTCCAAATCCTCTCCAGCATAAACTGTCATTGGTGTTTTTGATTTAAGCCATTCTGACAGGAGTAAGATGGTATCTCAGAGTTGTTTTTGAAGGGACCAGCTTCCCTTTCGGCAGCCATAATAGCCGAACACGTGCTTGCCATAAACCTGCCTTGGTCACTTAGAGGTCAGATGCCTGTCTCGTGACAAGGAACCAATCAGAAGTTAGATGGTGGCACTATGGTTTACGACCCTGGGTGTGCTTTATGGACAAGCGCACAGCAATGACGTAGAGAGCATAGCAACCACCCTGGGAGGGGCTATGGGCCATAACAACCAGTTGACCAATCAACACAGGGCAAGGCCTCTAAGCCTGGAGGCACACCAATCCTGAGCCTGTGCGTACCCCTAGACACTCCCCTTACACTGCCCTATAAAGATCTGTGCGCAGCGGCTTCAAACTGTCTTTTCTAGCCATCTGCCATGGGGGGTGGGTGAAAGACCCGAGCTAACATGGGGTTAGCTCGTTAAATTACAATAAAGCCTCGTGCAGTTTGCAGCATGCTCTCGAATCTGCCTGGTGATTGGGGTGACTGCGAACGTGGCCTGGGACCCTGGATACTTGAGTTTTCGGGGCCTAACAGTTTTGATTTGCATTTCCCTGATGGCTAAGGATGTTGAACAGTTTCTTATGTGTCTTTCAGTCATTTTAGATTCCTCTATTGAGAATTTTTTGTTTAGTACTGTACCCCACTTATTAATTGGATTATTTGAGGTAGCCTCTCCTCTGTTGCTTAGATTGTTAGTTGGTGTCATCTTTGTAGATCTCCAGACATTACCCTAGTGTCTGATTTATCTTTAAACCTATAATGTCTCCCTCTATTATAGTATCTTGTTGGAACACAGCCCCCATGGGGTCTCTAAGAGTTGTTTTCCAGCATAACCACAGGTACCTCCTGTTTTCCTGACCTCACCCCACTGGGATCAATATCCTGTTGTGAACCCTTTGACCTGGGGTTTTTGTAAGTTTGTATATAAGCCTGCTCCACAATAAAGGTGAGAGACATTCTCTCAGAAAAGGACCAGGAGTCTTGTGGTTCATCCAAATCTCCAGGCTTTTGCCCAATACTCGGACTTAGTAGTGGCCAAGAGCAGCCACAAATGGCGGTTTCACTGAGATCAGCAAAGAAAGGGGACCATGAGAGTTCACCCTCAGAAGGCTGGAAAGCAAGTAAGAAGTTGTGAGCGTGGATTGCAAAAGGTACTAGAAAATACCTCAACTCCTGAGAGAGTTGGATTATAAAGGCACTGGAAAATAGATACCTCAACTCCAAAGAGAGTTGGACTGCAAAGGCACTGGAAAAGGGGTGCCCCAACTCCTAAGAGAGTTGGATTGGAATAGAGATCACAGCCAATCACACAGATAAAGTTTAAAAAGACAAGGTACTGGTAAGATTTAATTTTAACTTTGGCTTAAGCAATAATGCTAAGAAAATTATTAAAGAAATGCGGGAAATCTGCCACTGAGGAATCCCTCCTCCATGAGCTACCCACCAGCAGTCAGCTGACCCAGCAGCCAGTGCTTTTGTCCACTCGAGCCTGCTACGGGCTCCAGGCAGCAAGCAATGATATGGTGTGCACAGGATGGCTGGAGAAATTGCCTCCTGAGAAAAAGTTGGGGTGCTATGCTTGGAAGAAAAGCTGATTTACACTCTAGCCAGCTACCTGTGCCATGCCACATCCAGCCTGCCTTGTCCACCAGTGCACCTCAGGAGTATCAACACTTGCACCAATGCATAAAATGCAAGGAATGCCAGCTTCTCTCAGAGCACCGGACAGGAGAGTGATAGAGTCGTACAAAAACTTGCCCAGGGCAATAGACACTGTACAACACTGTCATCAATGAACTCCCTTTCAAGACTCCTGTCACCATCTCTTTGTCCAGCTCCTCCCAGTACTGCCGTTCCATCTCCAATACAGACTCCAGAGACAGTGAGGAGAGCTATGTCCCTATGCAGACCCCAATGTCTTTATCCCCTGTATCCAGTGACACTAACACCCAAGCTCCAAAAAAGAGTACTGACAATGTGAATTACATAGCCCTGGACTTTCAGCCAGTTTCCCAGAGCCCTCATCGCAAGCCATCCACATCATCTGTCTCATCGGATGAGAAAGAAGAATATGTCCAAGTGGGTAAAGAAAAGACCCAGGCCCTACAAAAGACCATACAGGAATGGACAAAGATGTGTGCCAAGCTATGGTAAGGATGGCCATCTCTGACACCTCCTCTCCTTTGTGACTTTTGTTCAAAAGATTTATGTATGTTCTGTATGTATGCTGTGGCCACACATGTGTGTATGAAGTGTGATTTTAAATGCGTGATTGATTGTTAATGAAAGAATGCTATTGTTTTGTCTTTGAATCGTTTAATTGCTGGGGAAGGAGCAACAGTTGTTAAAGTACAGGTTACTTGGGAGGGAAATTTCTGCTTTTTTTCCATGGAGGGTAAAGAGCTGTGGATTCCTTCCAGATTGGTATGGTTTCATGGGGCAGGACCCCCTGAAGAAGTGGCCCAGGTGATCTGAATATTTGTTTTCATTTAAATTTGGTCAGTTAGAAATGGTAGTGGTCACAGTCAATCACTTTTAAAAGGAAAAAGGAGGAATACTTTGTATTGGAATGGATTTTCATTTGTTGATACTAGTTAGGTTTTCTAGATATATAGATATGCTTCATACCATTCAAAGACCAATGGAATATATGGCATTTAAATTGTTTAGGGTTTTTCTTGACAGTGAGACACAACTGCTTCTGGCACACCAGTTATATCTGAGAGGAAGATGGGCATGGAAGAAACTCATTATAGAGTTTGACTTTGGGCAAGAAGCTACTCTTGTCTGAACTATTTAACTGTTGCTTTATAAACTGGACATGCAGGACCCACAGGAAAATGCCTAAAGGGTTCCTGCTTCATGGAGGAGTACAAACTGCCAATGCAGGACAGTTTAGAATTCCTGCTTCATGAAAGAGTCTGCCAGATATTCTACAGGACACAGAAAAAGATGACAGACAAACTGCCAATGCAGGTGGACAGTTTAGAATTTCCTGCTTTGCTGAGAAGTCTGCCAGACACATTGTGGCCTGTAGGCTAAAGATGGATGCCCCAAGGTTACCCAGAAACTTATGGTGACTGTCTAGGAAGCAAGGTGTCTCTGTCAGTTATAGAGTTTATATATTATCCTTCTATGGTCTTTGATGGAGTTGACGATAGATAGTTATAGTAACACACTAAGATAGGATGGTTAAAATCTTACAGTTCTTACTTGATAACTGTTTTGTTATATATAAAGAAGGGGGAGATGTTGGAACCCAGCCCCCATGGGGTCTCTAAGAGTTGTTTTCCAGCATAACCACAGGTACCTCCTGTTTTCCTGACCTCACCCCACTGGGATCAATATCCTGTTGTGAACCCTTTGACCTGGGGTTTTTGTAAATTTGTATATAAGCCTGCTCCACAATAAAGGTGAGAGACACTCTCTCAGAAAAGGACCAGGAGTCTTGTGGTTCATCCAAATCTCCAGGCTTTCACCCAATACTTGGACGTAGTGGTAGCTAAGAGTAGCCACAGTATCTCTTATCTTGCTCTCTTCTCTTCTTCCTCCAACTCAACCTCCCTGCCCCATCGTGTCCTCCTCACCCCCTCTTCTCCCCTTCTCATTCTCCTAGTTCCCTCTCCCCTCCCACCATGCTCCCAATTTGCTCAGGAGATCTTGTCCCTCTCCGTTTCTCCAGAGGACCATGTATGTCCCTCTTAGGGTCCTCCTTGTTTCCTAGCTTCTCTGGCAGTGTGGATTGCAGGCTGGTAATCCTTTACTCTATGTCTAAAATCCACATATGAGTGAGTATATACCATGTTTGTCTTTTTGTGACTGGGTTACCTCACTCAGAATGGTTTCTTCTAGTTCCATCCATTTGCCTGTGAATTTCAAGATTCCGGTTTTTGTTGTTGTTGTTGTTGTTTTTTGTTTTTGTTGTTTTGTTTTGTTTTGTTTCTGCTGAATAGTACTCCGTTGTGTAAGTGTACCACATTTTCTCTATCCATTCTTCAGTTGAGGGGCATCTAGGTTGCTTCCAGGTTCTGGCTATAACAAATAATGCTGCTATGACTAACTTATATGTCATCCTATAGCCTTCATCCAGCAGCTGGTGGAAGTAGAAGCAGACACCCACAGCTAAACGTTAAATGGAACTAGAATCCAGTTGCAGAGAAGGAGAACTGATGAGCAAAGGGGTCCATACCAGGCTGGTGAAACCCACAGAAACACCTGACCTGAGCAAGAGAGAACTCTCGGTTCCCAGACTGATACCTGGGAAACCAGCATGGGACTGATCCAGACCCCATGAATGTGGGTGTCAGTGAGGAGACCTCGGATATCCATGGGGTCCCTTGTAGTGGATCAGTACTTATCCCTAGCATAGGAATGAACTTTGGGAGCCCATCCCACATAAAGGGATACTCCCTGAGCCTAGACACAAAGGGGTGGGCATAGGCCCTATCCCAAAGGATATGACAGACTCTGGAGACCCCCTATGGAGGGCCTCACCCTCCCTGGGGAGCAGAAAGGGTATGTGATAGCTAGGGTGTTAGTTGGGGGGGGGGGATGGGCGGGAGAGAAACCTGGGATTGACATGTAAAATAATCTTCTTTCTAATCAAAATAAAACAATTAAAAAAAAGAAACTGTGTTGGGGGAGAATCAAGGAGAGAGGGGGGTAGGGGGAGAGTAAGAGGAAAAGGGAGGGAACAGAGAGATAGAGAAACAGAGAGACAGAGAAACATGACATTTTCATTCCTTTGTTGTACTTGGTCTTTAACAGTCCCCCATCTCTGCTGTGGTGGTGGCTAAATTAGCTTACCCTTTTACTGTAGCACTCAGCCTAGGGCAATGCTTCTCTAACTATTTGTGACTTTGGTTTTGTTGTTGTTGTTATTGTGTTTTGTTATTTCTAATGTTAAACTGTTACAGATACTTGTAAACGTTATATATCTTAATTTCTCTGTGGGCCAAGCTACAGACCCCACTTTGGAAGCAGTGATCCATATGTGGTCTGTAAATCAGAAAATGTCTGCATGGATCTGGATTTTGTTACTGATGCACAGTCAGTCAGGCTTGATGACACATATCTATAAGCCAGCAGTAGACTAAGGAAAAGAGCCATGAATTTAAAGCTACATAACATGCTGAAAGTCAGCCTAGGGAATGCACAGGACACAAGAAAAGAGGGAAAGCAAAAGCAAAGGGCAGTGAAGGGGAAGGGGGAGAAAAATACACCAGCTCAGGCACCACACCAGACCTACTACCAGCCAGCATCTTTCATTTTGACTATGTCCTAAGGTGATTTATTCTCATTTTAAAGCCCATAGAGAGTTTTCATTCCTTTATCTTCCTTTTGTTTTGGTTCTGCCTCCCAGGAACATACTGCTGTCTTTAGTAAAGCTTCTTCTTCATAGTGTCAGATGACTAGAATCTTCTCATCCAGGTCCAAGATCAAGTGTCGCCTCTGTAGAGAAGACATCTCCACTCTCCAGTGAAAGTAGCGGCCCCTTGAGTTTCGCATTACTCTACGCTATCTTTGTATCATTTTCCAGTATCTAGCATTACTGTTCTCTTGTCCCCCAGGAGAACAGAGATCTTTCTTTCCCGCCCGTATCCCACGCTAACACTGCATCTGAGGTGGTACTCCAGGCCACCTGTACTGTCCTGCCTTTCTGATGACTTCTGTCCACTGCTGGCTGGTACTGCTGCCCTGTCTCTGTTGCCTTCTTCATAGAGTGGAAAAACCCATTCAAACTGGTTTATAAAATCAAAAGGCTGTTAGCTGTGTACCTACCTCAGAACATCCGTGGTTAAGTGCCATTATCAGACACAATTCAGGGAGGGCTCTGGCTTCCATACCTGCATCTTCCAAGTTCTGTCCTCTGCTTCACACCCAGACTTGACTATGTAACCATGACACTTCCAACTATCACACCCACAATGAACAATGTCTAGAGACTGCACATGGCAAATGTCCTTTTAAGGGTAATGACACTACTCTTCAGTGGTCCCCTGAGGCATTTCTCTAGCATTTCTCAGGCTGAGATAGGTCCTGGGTTTGTTCTAAACGTTCAGGCACACTGTACAGTTACAGCAATCCAAAGTGCACAGAGCTGAAGCATGCCAGCAGGGAACTTTTGACAGCAACATAGACTCTGTGTCTGTCCCCAGCCGCCATCACTCTTATCTCCTTCTTGATTTGATTCACATACCCTCTCTGCAGAGTAACCTCAGATACCTCAGTTTTTCATGGCAGATGCAGGCCAGTAAATATTCTAAGCTAACCTGGCAAGCCTGCTGCATGTCTGGTCTGATCCAGCCTGCATCTACTCCTCAGGGACAGTCACAAAGGCTAGACAGGTATCAGGAGAGGTAGCGTAGACTCTGTCTCTAGGATTTGTTTTAAAAACATCAAAAATGCATACATGCTTTAAAATCACCATGAATCCTTTTATTTTGTAGATGTTTGTGGATGGCAGAGGATTGCTTTCAATTTAGAATGTTAAACATCTCTGCCTAAACTGAATTCTTACAGTTTGTTCTCTATCTCTCTCTCTCTCACTCTCTCTCTCTTTCTCTCTCTGTCTCTCTCTCCTTCTCCCCCCTTTGAGACTCACATAGCCCAGGAAGGCCTTGAACACTTGATATTCCTGACCCCAACTCCTAAATACTGAGATTACAAGTATGTACCACTATACCTCACCTCCAAGCTATTTTAAACAAGCATCACACATTCAGTTTAAAGCAAGCCTATTTGTCCCCATATACAGATGGGCCATAACTTTTCTATCTACTGCTGTTTCTGATTTCTCTGTTAGGGTATGGATCTGCAGATGATATGAAAAGGAGCCAAAGAGTCTTCTTACTCTACCGGATGACAAAATTTCCTCCAATGGCAGATATCCAAGGCTGGCTTTGTCTGTTACCCCATGATTTAGTGAGTTATTTGGAGACCTCCTCCACTTTCTCTCTCTCTCCTTGGATCTCTGCCCATTATGGGAATGATGTATGTTCTCACTGACCTCATAAAAATGCCCATGAACCCCAACTTTCCTGGTATACAGGCCACTATTCTTCCTGCCAGGGCCCATACATCTAGGAAAGCAGTTCTTTTTGTCAAAGTTATCTCAACATGGTATTAGTTCAGAGGGAATACTGCCAAGGACCACAGACAAACTCACCACATCCAAATCTGTGATGTAGGACCTGTGATCATGCAAACTTCCACAGTTCAGCTAGCCCACGAAGAGCCAGGCAGTAAACTCCTTACCCCCCAAATTCCTGGGGACCCCATCAAGTCTCCAAAAATTTTCTTACTGGGATCAGTTTTAATAGCTGCACCATGCAAGGCCTAAGGGGTTTTACAGTCCAGAAAGCATCTGGATCACAGATAAAATGCCTCCTGTTAGTAGAACTTCGAGACTCTCTAAATGATTTTTTGAAGATCCCTGAATTTTATCTAGGGAGAGAGTGAGGAAGCAAGACCCTGCCCACTTAGAAGGAATGACACTCCCTACCAAATATACAGTTTCTCTAAAGAACTTCCCACTCTGAAAACTTCCCTTTGCAAGGCTGTGTGCAGTGAAGCCTGGAAGTGGGAGGCCAGGGGTGGGGGTGGGGTGGGGTACCATGTGGCATCTCTGAGCGGCAATGGGGTTTTCTCCATCCCTCTGCTTAGCCCATGTGGTTCAAATATCCCTCCAGCCTCCAAGTTTGGCACTTTACCAAAGTTTTAACTGGTTTCTAATTGACATTGGAGATGCTTCTGTTATCCCCTGTGAGAACTGAATTGTATAGTGTCTATTATTGGGGCATTCTGTCACAGTAAAACCCACTGCTATTTGACTCAACTGTAGTTTATTGTGCATTATATTTCTCTGTGTGTGCATATTTTGTTTTCTTTTTTGAACTCCAGGTATGTAGTTAGGGCACTCAGAATTATGGAAGACAGCATAAGCACATTGTAACTGGACCCCTTATTGGCCAGAAGCTCCATATAACTGTTAACAGAAGCAGCCATCATTTGGTGTCCATTCCGATTCAGGGTTTGATCAGGCTTTCTGTATAAGTCAGTGCAAATTTTTAAAGACAGTCTCATGTAGTCCCAGCTTGCCTTGAACTTCGGATCCTCCTCTCAAGAGCTGGGTATACATACAGACTGCCACCACATGAGACCGACTTGATGCTGGAGCCCAGGGCTTCCCGGATGCTGACTAGTAGTAGCAAGCCAGCAGCTGAGCTGTATCTCTGCTGTGTAGGCATTTTTGCTGTTTAATTCTTTTTCTTTTAAAAAGTAACAGAGCTTCTGGGTGTTTTTGTTTCAGTTTGTTGCCAACTAAGAAAAAGGGGAGGGGGTGAAAGATATGTCACTTACAGAATCTCTGGCAAAATTTCCCATGGTATATTGGCTATTTAGGATAGCTCCCAGCTGGGATTTCTTGAGGAAGTGTTCACTTTGTTTGGGATTCTAACTGTGACTTCAGACTTTGTTATTCTTAGTAAGGAACTCATTCAGGATTAGTATTGTTTCCTTTCCATTTACCTCAATCTTTTTAAAAATCAGTCCCTTGTTATATTTTTACTCTTGAATACTAGCTAGCTTTTGAATTTGGAGTCTCCATTTTTAAATTGTAATTTTATCTACACTGAGAGAGAGAGTTAGGAGAATTTAGGCAGATAGAGAAATCAAAGGCTACCTCTTTAAGAGGGTAGCTGCTTGCCATTGGTAGAGGAGGTGGGGGAAGCCTCCCCTCCCCCATCTCTGAGGAAAGACAGAACCCTAGGGAGGATACCAAGGTGGCAACAGAAAGGAAGAAGGGGAGGGGAGTCAGGGAAAGGAAAGTTCCAGGGGTTCTATAAAACAGCCATTCTGCTTCCAGCCCTGGGGTCCTCCCATAATTATGGGAACTGTTGCTTGCTTGAATAAAATCTGTTGCTTGTGCTTTCTCTGTGTGAGTCTACTACATTGTCAATCAAGTAGGTTGACAATGATACCCCTTTATCATTATTAAGAAGAAAGTGAAGAGCAACTGAGGAAGAAATCTGCCTTAAACCTCTGGTATCCGTAAGCACATACAGATGAGCACTTACATGCACACACATGCACATGCAGATGAGCACATACACACACACACACAAACACACACACACACACACACACACAGAGGCATGTACACACACATGAATGCCCACACACCCTAGTTTAACAGAAGCAGAAAAGTGGGTTATTTGGACTGCCCCACTAGTCTACACTTATCCCTTTGAAAGGCTCTGCCTTCTAATTCATCACACATCAGTTTCTCCATTGTAGTATTACTTCTGAAATTGGAGAAAAATTAAAATAAAATGTTAGCAAACAAAAATGAATGGCATAACCTACAATATCTTTGTTGTCTAAAGACAAGGGACTGGGCTTTCTGAAAAAGGCTGAAAAATGAGTTCAATGTGATGTATTCTTAGAAATCCTAAGTTAGTGGGGACAAGCAAAGTGGTGAAGGAAATATAGGCACCTGCTGCTAAGCCTGAGGATCCAAGTTCAATCCCTAGGAACCACACAGTACAATGAGAGAACCAAATGCATCAAATTGTCCTCTGGCCTCTACACTCACACACCGTGACATGTATATGATTATATATACACAAAATAAATATTTATTCTAAAAGATAAATTTTAGTTTAGTAAGAAATGAGACTGAAAAATTGAAAGGAACTGGGTAAAAGTTTGAGAAACCTACCTAGTAAATCAGTAACATCATTATGAGGGAATATTTAAGTTTTTACTGTAGAGAGTTTGGCTGTTCCATAATCTCTGGATTCAGGCTCTTTGCATATGCACTTGTCACCATGTCTCTATGGAATATTCCAAATTGCTGGGATCGGATAACATGATAATGTATGTTTTAGTTAAATAGAGAGATTGGCTTGCCGTGTATAATAACATTTCTAGCTTTAAACTATAGGATAATTCTATGCATATGCAAC
Source organism: Cricetulus griseus (assembly GCF_003668045.3). NCBI lineage: Eukaryota > Metazoa > Chordata > Mammalia > Rodentia > Cricetidae > Cricetulus > Cricetulus griseus. Next base: position 66,268,902 of record NC_048595.1, on the reverse strand, counting down.
ACACAGATTTTCTGAATTATCAAAGGTTTTCAAACTTAAGTACATCTGATAAATTTGAGAGAAAATAAAAAGAAACTAGACTGTATAAAAACTGGTATATTTTCTCCAAAGACTATTGAGATTTGTATCCAGTAGTCAGTATCAAAGAGGTCAGAAAGAAGTGTGTAATACCTTATTTTAATAAGGGCAGCCATGACCTTCGAGTCTGTTGTCTCATTACTATTAAGTAATAGATATCCTTGGTCATGGCAGGGAAAAGGAGTAAGGTAACTGCTTACCTGTCATTATTTAATGACTGACAGTTGAGTACTTGCTAAGAACCAGGCACTAAAATAATCACGCGAATGAAAGCAAGGGTCTAGCTCCTACTCTAAGGTACCCACACTGGAAAGAAGAAAGCAGACCAGAGTAGGTGGTGGCATTACAGAAGACCTGGTGCATGGTGTCTGTAACAAGAGATCCTCTACCAAGCATTGCGATACGCCTCTGTACTTCTTCTATAAGAGGCTATGTGCGTTGGGGAATCATCCTGGGCTACATGGCAGGACCCTATCTTAAAAACAAACAAAAAGAACCGTTTATTGTTGCTTTTATTTTTAGAGAAAAATGTCTTCAAAGTTTTCAGAGAAAGAAAATTTCTGTATGAAAATACTTTTACCTTTAATTACTATACTCTAAGTGTAATTATGTTACATATTTCAATTCAAAGATTTTTTTTATTGCTCAGATTTCCTGGGGGATAACTCTGGGTCCATACAGGCACGATTGTTTAAAACATAGAATTGGGTAAAGGTGGGCACCAAATGCTATTGTATGTGACAAAGGATTAAGTGAATCTCACAGCATGACCTGAAATTGCAAGATCCTACCTTAAAGTAAGAAGCCTGACATCAATCAAAGTAAGTTGCATAACTTATCAGACTTTATTCCATAGTATCACCCTCATTTTTATCTTTATGGATTTTGTTGAAACAAATTCAGTATAGCTTCTAAAATTGTTTGAATTTCAAAAGTTCTAGCTACATTAAAATGCAGTTTTCTTACACTTTGATTACTGACTCAACTTCGTAGGTTAAATAATGCAATACCAAGTGCAGCAAGACTAAGGTCATCTAGTCAGTTCATTAAAGAGTTCTCAGGAGACAAAGGGACTCCAGGAGAGGAAAACCTGGCCAAGGACAAAGGCAAAAGCAGGGATGAAGGTTGAAAAAAAGGTTGAAGGCAGGGAAAGTCACCAAATATTAGGATCAGGCCAGATGTTAGAGTTGGGAAGAAACTAGGGCCGAGGAAGATGAGGCTAGCACAAAGCAGTTGCTGAGGAACACAGTTTGCCTATATTGGTCATTTATCATTGACTTTCTAGTGAATGGACTTCTCAGTTCATCTTAAAAGCATGCAACAGACAGGAAATAGTTTCAAACTCTGGATTATTTCATGAGTAAAAGCATAAGCCAAACAGAAAATAAAAGTGATATTCATCTTATGCAAAGCAAGCCATAGTGCCTGAGCTATGAAAGCTTGCCCTAGATTTGAAAGGGCTTAGTTAGAATACTACAGCCAGGTCTTAGTCCCTGAAGCGATTTATTTAACTTTCCTACATTTGTTTCCTAATCTGTGAAATGGATCTGACAATTATATTGTTCCACAGGAATGTTGAGTAAGATAACCAATCTCTTTGAACTATGTTTATAACTCTTAATGTGGTTTGAACAAGAAATGTCTCCCATAGGCTCATGTTTTTGAGCACTGGTTCCCAGTTGGCAGTGAGGTTTGGGGAGGTTATGGAACATTTAGGAGGTTAACCTTTGTTGGAGGAAGTATGTTAACGGGGTGTGATTCAGAGTTTTATAGCATGACCCACCTTCTATCTGCTTTTCCTTCTCTCTAGTTCTCTCTCTCCCTTCCTCTCACTCTTTCCCTCTCTCTCTCTTTCCCCCCTCTGTCTCTCTGTCTCTGTGTCTTTTCTTCCTGTGTTGTATGAAATGTTATCATTCTGTTTCCTGACTGCCAGGCTAGCCCCGTGCTCTGTGCTGTTGTGCCTTCTCTATTTCAATGGACTGAATCTCCTATGGAACTGTAGGCTAAATAAATCCCTTTCTCTTCTACATTACTTTTTGGTCACGTATTCTATCCTAGGACTTTATCATCTCAGATCTGCTCATCAGAAGATGCCACTCACTTAGAGGGTGGATCTTCCCTGCCATTCACTCAGAGGGTGGGTCTTCCCCATTTAGTGCGTTCTCTTTGGAAATACCCTAGGAGACAGAGGTGTCTCCCTCATGATTTCAGGTCCCATCAAGTTGGCAATCAAGATTAACCACCACACATGTAATAAATTGGAAACCTTATTTCCCACAAAACTTTAATCTGTTTCTTAATCTTTGGGGGACTAAATTGTTAAGTTAGAGGTGCCAAGTTGAAATTATGATCCCCCAATCTTATCCCTCCTGTTTTTCTAGCTAGTGTTTATTATAGAGAGGAGCTTTTCTTTTTTCACCTGTGCTCTTTCACATTTTTGAATGAATGAATGGATTGAAGCTTCCTTTTTGTTTCCCTATTATTTTGTGGAAAGGAATGAAAGAAAGAGAAAAGAAGGAAGGAATGGAGGGAGCGGGGAGGAAGGGGGGACAGAAAAGATACTACTACTGGCTAGTTCTCCTTCCGTGAGTCTGTTTCTCTGTCCAGTAAAGAATTACAAGACAAGATGTTTGCATTTCATCACATATAATATTTATTGCCACAGAGATAGTACCCAGAGCACATAAAGTCAGGACTCCATGCATAACATAGGAGGGGTGCTGCCCAGATAGGGAGCACTGCCTGCCCCACCATGCAGGGAGTCTGGGTGCACATACTTTCTCATAGGATGTGCATCAATACAAGGCTCCTTCTTCGTTGGACCTGATAGGATGCTTGCAACCAGTTTAGTCATTTCAAATGGCATCAAGGACCTGACTATGTAAGACAAGGGTGGCAAAGAAGAAAACCTGAGGAGGTCACTCAGCCTTGTTATGAGTGGTCCACAGCAAAGCTGGAATTGAGAGGGAGTGCCTGCTAGCTGGCCATTAGCCCAGGTGCAGTCAGAGTGGAAAAATGCCTCCCAAACCAGAGGCTTTCTTTTGTCCAAATATCAGGGAGTAAATCTTCTTGGATCTAAAGAATAACCACTCAGAGGTCAATTGATCCAATGCACAATCTCTCTCCCTAACTGTCTAACTATTTAAGAATAAACTATCTTCTGTCTTCCCTTCATCCCAACCCAACAATATTAGTTGAGGGGGAAAGAAAGGCAGCAAATAATAGACATTTCCTTATAGGATGTGTCCAGGCCAGCTAATATTGATGTTGAGCTGCTTGCCTAATTTTATACAGTCCTCTCTATCCTATCCAGAGTTATAAGTTCTTAGTGTACCTACAGCCATGATTGTCATGAATATGTGTGCTGTGGATGTGGACTGAGAAGGGACCATTTGTCCTGACATGCCATGACAATTGACAGTGACGAGCCTTTATAGTAAGCAGATGTCAGAAGATCAAATGCCAGACAGGCACTTGCACATATTAGCATGCAATTAAGTTAGCACTTGAACCAATATGGCGTAGAACATATGTTAAGAACAGTAAGCCCTAGGTGACCCTTTACTCTTTCGACAACTCTAATAGTAGTCCTTACAATACACATTCATGGCTAGGCAAGCGGTCACAAAGAAACAGTGTTGCTTATCTTAGTTCACACAGAAATAAAATCATTAATGAGTTTCAACTGAGTAATTGGTTTTCTTCCCTGTCTCCAGCATCACTGAATGGCCCTGGTTTGTACATAGCAAGAATAATCTAGATTGGTTTCTCAGAGAGCATTGTATACATTTCTGATCTTTGATACTAAATATTTCAGCTAATAGGTTGTTTGGTATGGATATCTTAATGGTTTTTATTTTGGAGTTTCTTCTTTGAGACATAGACTTATTTTTTTGAGTAGATGTTTATAGTGTTGACACCATAGATGGTAATGACACGGTTGTGTTTAGGAATGGAAGTACTTATATGTTTCTTTCAGTAATTGTTGCCAATGTTCTTGAGTACTCTTGCTGATTGCACTCTCTGTGGGGTCATTGCTTTGTTCCACACAGATGTTCTTTTCTGTGGCCAGCTGGCTTTAGAATACCTTGCGTGGCTGCCTTGGATGGAAGGGAAAATGTTTTTCGTCTTAAGTCTTCTTGCTATTTCTGCTCATGTACTTGTTCTAAGAAGGTATGTCACACATGATGACAGACCTCCACTAAGAAACTGACCTTCTGAAAACTTTGAGTGGCCGTGCAAGACCTGAAGGCAGGAAGAGTCTCTGAGGAGGTTTTCTGTGTCATGATCAGCATCATTTATTTCCCCCACCCCATTCCTATTCTGTTATTCTATTCTATTCTATTCTCTGTGGCAAGTATGCAAGGTAAACTGACTCTACTGGACAAAAGCAATTTTGAACATTTATCCTTAACATTATTCTAAACTGTCTTATGCAGCCACTAAACAATTAATGAGGGTGATAGGTGAAGCAATACTATCCCTAGTAGACCAGGATATTCAAGATTTTTTCTCGTTTTCAACATGTAACAAAATAATATTTTCCTACAAAATAAAGAAAAATAAGCACACACATTTCTTGTGACAAACCAAACTTTTCACGAATCAAAAGCACTTTAGGAAAATATGTCTTCTTGTATTTTCTTGTAGAATTGTAAATTAACATGTTCTCAGTGCAATCTAGCCAGAATATTAAGTATACTATTTTAATGCTATAGAATATCCATTTTTTCTACCTGTATTTGGTAATTTGTTGAGAGATTAAAATAATACCTTACTTAACTTTAGAGTTCTTGACTATTAAAGAAATTCTGTATATTAAATAAAACCTATGCAATGAGATCTTGTTGATGTAGTGTCTAGGGGTATTAGTAATTTCTCAGAAGCACTTTGTGATCCTGTCTGAAAACGTAGTTGGTGGAATTTGAGGTCAAGGGCCTGTTGCAGGGGCCTCTTGACTCTTCCTTTATCATCTTAAGTCAGGAAGCATTCACTTAAAAAATCGGTTGTTTATTAAGTGTTGTTCTGGTTAAGAATTATTCGAGGAAAAACTCCACATTTAGTGGAAATGGCTGTGCTGGAGAATGGTTCATGAAATACCACCCATGTTACATGTGCAATTGAAATTAGGAAACTTGATCTTAAGTTACTCCTTGGAATTCATTTGATACTTTTATAATTGCATGTGCAAGAAAAGAAAATTAGTTTTAGTTGTGATTAAATATGTTTTGGCATGCATTTCCACTTGTAAGTAATTTTAAAAGATTATATTTTTCCCCCAGCACACATTTCCACATACCTATTATTACTATCCTACTTTATGTATTAGTATCTTGGGAAGAATTTGCTCCTTAATGTAGAACTAGGGATTACAATGTTATCATCTTTGAGATTTTTTAAAACAACTATTAAGAGGATGCTACAATTACAGCACATTAAAATACATCTACTATTGTAAAAAATAATCGTAACAATTGTATCAGCTTTCACCAGAGTAAATACAGCAAAAACTTCTAATGAACTGCATAGAGGGCTAAATATACACAAAAGGTTTGTTTGTTTTTGTTTTGTTTTGTTTTCTGAGACAGGGTCTCTTTGCATAGCCCTGGATGTCCTGAAACTCATTGTGTGTACCAGGCTGGACTCCTGAACTTACAGAGATTTGTCTGCCTCTGCCTCCTGAGTGCTAAGATTGAAGACATGTGCCACCATGTCTGGCAAAAGATATTATCTGTAGCAAATTATGGATAGGTTCTATTTTGGTTTTAATAATCAAATCTTGATTTCTTTTTTCATATACACATGATGTAAAATAATGAGAGCTGTGGAATAGTGATATGCTACATAGTCCACATGCTATTCAGCAACAGGCTAGGTTTGAATTTAAAGTATGAAGATGCTTTTGAGTGACAGGTTTTTTTCAAAAGTATAATGATTTTTTAAAATTAGCTTTTAAAACTCCATCCATAGCAACACTACTATTCTTTATCTTGGTAGCTACAAGAATAAATGGTTCTATTTACCCCCAGTGAAGGAAGCTTATTAGCACAAAGACCCACACTTAGTCACTAAACGAGGCAGCAGTTTGAGGATAGGCTCATTAAGAACATTTAACAATGCCCTTCAATTATAATTCCCCTGTCTTATCCTCAGCTTTTTAGCAGACTACCTGCTTTGTCCTCTTCTTCCTTTCTGTCCCCATCCTCAGAGGACAAAGCAGATCTTCTTTATAGCCCCCTCAACCAATCCCTTTCTCTCAGTAGCTAACATGAAGTACTCTCTTCCTGGAAGCCTGATGGCCACATCCAGCCTGGGAATCAGGTAGGCACCTTCAGTCTCTTTTCTGTCCTCCATTTCCAGTTCCCAGCCTCATCCCATGTCCAGTAACTGAACAACTGCAGGGTCCTGTTTTCCATCTCCTACTCCATTCCTGGGGACTCCACCAATCGTCATGGCAGATCCATCTTCCCTCTCTGCTATAGACCCTATCTACTGCCACCACCACCACCACCACCCTTCTAGGCCATTTCCATTTCTTCATATCAGATCCCAATACCTAGAAACACTTTCTACCAGAACCCTCAGTAACCATACCTGGAGTGACTCAGAAGCACTTCCTAGCAGCCCAACCACAACTACTACATTCTCTTAAGATCCAAAGAAAGCAAGGAATGGAAAACCTACCCAACAAAGACAAGACCAGATACCAATTACAATCATCCCAAATGTCTAGACAACATCATATAAATACAGTAACAACAAGAACAATATATTCCCATTGGAGTTCAGCAATGCTGCTATAGTAGGCCCTGTGATATGTAACATAGCTGAAGCACATGGCAAAGACTTCAAAACAGCTATAATTAATATTTTCAAGGACTTTAAAGAAGGTGTGAATAAATCTATCATTGAAATCTATAAACACACAAGCAAAGAGTGGAATAGAATGAAGACAACAGTTCAAAACATAAAGTAAAAGTGGAACCACTAACTAAAACCTAGCCTGAGGTAAAACTGGAAATGAAAAACTTACAAAGTCAAACAAAAACTCAGAAGTAAGCCTCATCAACAGAGTACAAGGCGTAGAAGAAATAATCTCAGCCATCTAAGATAGGATAGAAGAAATGGAAATGCCAAACCTAAAATAAATAAATAAATAAATCCAGGCACAAAACATCTGGGAAATATGGAACACAGTGAAAAAAATCTTCTGGTGTCAAGCAATAATGGAGGTGGCGCCATTCAGCCTAGAACTCAACTGTAATTAAATATGGTGAGTTTTCTAACTTCAAAGTCTGATGATGCAATGGGTCAAAATAGGTGGAAACCAAGGAACATTGCCATGAAACTTCAATCAATTAGAAGAGACCAGTGCAACAAGACACTAAATGGAAAAGATGACTTAATTAAAAGTTGTTCAGAATTGCAACAGACTTAACAGTGGCCATCTTGGGAGTTGGAAAACAAAGCTGGTCTTCCCTCAGATTCTATCAGAGTAGGAATAAATGATCAGAGTTTGGCTTGAAAATTTAATTAAAATAAATTTAATAAAAAGAAGAAGAGAGAAAGAATTCATACAATTTGAAATTGTGAGATATACTTGTTAGAGTTTTTATTGCTGTGAGGAAACACCATGAAAAGCAACCTGGAGAGGAAAAGCTTTATTTGAGCTTTGAGAAAGTCAAGGCAGCAACCCAAACAGGGCAAGAACCTGAAGGCAGGAGCTGATGCAGAGGCCATAGAGGGGAGCTGCTTACTGGCTTGCTCACATGGTTTGCTCAGCCTATTTTCTTATAGAATGCAAGATCACCAGGTGAGGGGTGTTCCAACCACAATGGGCTGGGCCATCCCCCATGGATCACTGATTAAGAATGCCCCACAGCAATGGTTCTCAGCCTTTCTAGTGCTACCCCTTAATATAGCTTCTTATTTTGTGGTGACCTCCAACTATAAAATTATTTTCATTGGTACTTCATAACTGTAATTTTACTGCTGTTATGAATCAGTCTTAGGTGACCCTAAAACCTCATGCATGCAGTGCCCTCAGAGGCTAGAAGTAGGTATCAGATACCCTAGAACTGGAATTATAGTCTGTTGTAAACTGCTTGTGCTTGAAATCTAATCCAAGTCCTCTAGAAGAGTTGACAGTGCTGTTTACCTCTGAAGCCTTGAGTAGCTCTAGAAAATATTTAGTTTTTAAAATTAAATGAAACCGTACTAAAAGAAAATTTGTTGAAGCTAAAATCTAGTTGAATTATGTACTGATGATGTCCAAGGAGTATTCATTTTTGTATGTATTTGTGTGTGTGTGTGTTCACATGTGAGTATGTACATCAAGTGTGTTGAGTGTGGAGACCAGAGGTTGACTTCCTTTATTATCCTCAATCACTTGCTCTCCATATTGAGGCAGCTTTCCTCAATGGAACCTAGAACTCACCAGTTCTGCCAATATGACTAACCATCTTGCCCTGGGGATCCTCTCTTTCTTCCTCCTGAATGCTGGGATTTAAAAAACACCCACCTGATATTTATGTAGAGGATGGAGATCCAAACTCTAGTCTCCATAGTCACATGGCAAGTCTTTAACTTCTAACTTCTGGGTCGCTCCCTAGACCCAAGGCATATTCTTATTGAAAAATAATAATTGAGCCAACTTATGTTTTACTTCAGCATTATTCACAAGATATAAACATAACCTAAGTGTCCATGAATGGATGCGTGAATAAAGAAAATATGGTCTGTCTACACTTAGAGTAGTACTACAAGGGATTTTCTCTAAATATGGGGATGAGACAAGGGTGTCTACTCTCACTACTTTTATTCAAAAATTGTTTTAACTTTAGCTAAATCAATAGAGCCAGAAGGGAAAATGATACAAATAGGAGAGAAAGCAAATTGTCTCTATTTGCAGATGATATAATTCTATTTATCAGAAGTCTTATAGATGCCACTAAAAAAGCCCAGTGTATATATATCAATTATAAACTCACTCATCAGGAAAATGATTCCATTGGAAATAGGCTGTAACTAAATAAAATACTTACTAATGAATCTAAGCAAGGATGTAAAAGAACTCTACCATGCAATTCACAATGAAGAAACAAAGACACTAGAAAATGAAAAGACCTGTCATGGTCTGTCCTAGCAGAATTGAAACTACTGAAATGGCTCTGTTTCCCAAAGTAACCTATAGGTTCAATGCCATCCCAATTAAACTTCCAATGGCATTCTCAAAGAGAGAGAAAAATCAATCCAAAATTTTTTCTGGAAACACAAAGACCTTGAGGAATCCTGAGCAAAAAGAGCAATTTTAATTTTACTAAAGTGTCATTGTAACAAATATTACATAGTAATGGCGCAAAAGTAGACATGTAGCTCAATACAACAGAATAAAGGAATCATATACAAGCCAGTATAGTTCCTCTGCACCATTCTCAAACAGTGAGTCCATAATAGCAAGAACTGACAAGTGGGACTGCATCAGATTAGAAGGCTTCTTCCTGGAAAGGAGAACCGCAGGAGCCAGTGAGATGGCTTGTCAGGGAAAGCCACTTGCTGCCAAGCCTTAGGACCTGAGTTCCAGTCCAGGATCCACACAGTACAAGACAAAAACCTCCACAAGTTGTGCTCTAACCTTCACAAATTCTCCCATGGACACACACCCACGCACACACATTAAAAACAAACAAACAAAAAAAAAACCAAAAAACAGAAGACATCAGAATGACAAACCAGTTTACAAATTTTTGCTAGCTATTTTACAGGATATGTGTGTGTGTGTGTGTGTGTGTGTGTGTGTGTATTATGTATAATATGTTCAACACAAAATAAGAAGTAATAATAGCCCATTGGAACACAGACCTCCCCTTTTTATCTTCTTAAGAATGCCACCTGCAAGGTCATTTGATGCTGCTTTTCTGCCTGAGTCAGAAAACAGCCACTTTAGTTTCCTCCCCACTTAATAAAGGATCTCTCTGTGAAAACAAGTGGTGGGTGTGATTTGTGCCTGACCCAGAGTCTAGCAGGGAGACCCCTTCATGAGCTCTCAGTTGTCCCAGCTACCATATCTTCACTGGCTACATGGACTCTAATCCTCTGGAGCCATATTAAACACTTTCTTTTATAAGTTGCCTTAGGCACAGTGTTTTATCACAACAATAGAAAAGTGACTAAGACACCATTTGATCCAGCTCAAGGATAAGACTCTGAAGTCATCAAAGTCATCCGACATTGAAGACATCTGTGTGCCCATATTTATCACAACATAATGGACAAACTATGGTATCAGCTATGACCCCTGTTAGAATGGATTTAAAGATTGTGGCGTGTACAATGGAGTATTGGTCAGCTACATAGCAAAATGAGATAATGTCATTCACAGGAAAGTGGATGGAACTGGAAGCTCATCTTAAGTGAGACTCTGAAAAACAAATGTCACATGTAGAGCCTAGAAGGAAAAGATATGGAATGAAAGGCGAGCCAGCAAGATCAAGGGATAATAGAGCATCAATGTGATCAAAGTAAACTTTATATTCCTATGGAATTGTCACAATGAACCCTATACTTTTGAACAGTTATTACATACCAGTAGAAGAGATTAAAAGTTACTCTCTACATCTGATTTTAAGATAGTATATTTTATCATTGATTTTTTTAGATCATTTATTTTCTCAATTTAATGGGCAAGTAGTCCCTTAATAACCTCTCATACAAGTAATCATAGATTTCTCTTTTGTCAGTATCTTTAATTCTCATCTTAAAAGAAAATTCAATTAACGATACTACGAATAGGTTAACTGGGTTAGGTAAAGTCTAAAATTAACTTGGGAAGGAATGACATTTTATCTTTTCAATTACAGAGCATATGACGTCTTTAAAACCCTTGATGAAAGCTTTTTTTCTGAGGTCCCTGTACATTGTTAATGTTTATTCCTATGTGTTTTGTGATTTAAGTACAGCTATGTAGTGACACACATCTTCTTTTTTTGACACTGAGATTAAAATCAACCTTCCCTTTATAGCATCCTCATGGTAACTTCAGGGTTGGGGAGAAGTGGAATGAAGCAGGAGTTATAAGCCTGGTCTAGTAGCCAGGTCATCCCATTTGTCTGGATTGAACATGTTGCACTAATTGATTAGCAGAATATCTGCCTTTACCCAGTAGAGCTCCATTCCTGTTCTGAACCCCACCATGTCAGCCAGTGAGGGACCTGACCAGAAATCAGAGGGAAAGAAACCAAGAGGAGGGATTTCTTTTCAGGCCTCCTCTGCTTAGCTGGTCTGGGGACTGTGTCCATCCAGACTCTTGTACCTTTCAGAGCCCTTTGTATTCAGATGGTCTCTCTCTATTTTAGTGCAGCTGTCTGCTCTCCATGGTCTGGGTGCTGAAGGGCCACTTGGGGTTAATCTGGCCCACACCTGTGCCTGAGTAATGTCCCCATTACGTATCATACAACACGTCTCTTCCCTGTTTCCCACTAGGGTCTTGACTAAAGGCAAAGGTCAGACAGAGAATTATCTTTGCTATTTTTATCACATTCCTGAGAATGCTTGTTTACTTCTAGTACGATTTTGGTAGTTGATGTAACATATACTAAGTGTGGTAGTTCTTAATTCTCTTTGAGATATTCTGACATTTATTCAATTGTTACTAGAATTTATCACATATATATATATATATATATATATATATATATATATATACATAATATAGTTTGATTTCAGTTTCGAATTGCTGACCTGTTACTTCAGCTTCATAATTTTATCAATAAACTATCATTTTAAACCTAGAATAACCTAATAAATTTACCTTACCATTTCATGTTACATTTTTTAGAACATTTTTTGAAGTGAATGGTTGACCTGCAATATACCATTTGAAATAATAATAGACAAGAGTAGCACACTTGAACTGACATTGCTTAATAATCCAAGTTTTATTAGCCCATTTGTTTTTTATGCTGCTTTTTATAGTTTTGTTTTTATTTTTTAATCAGATGTTAACCATCCTCTTAGGTTTTCTTTTATCCTGAAAAATAAATACTATTTTCTTTTTACTGTGTTTCTTATATCAGTTTAATCACTATAAAGTTATAAACTTTATACAGACCCAATAATAGCTTAGAAGTCTACATAGGGTATACTTTCCCTAGGAGATTAACTGTATAGTCTATCTAAAATTCTGGGACACCAATTTAAAGTAAATGGCAATTTCAATAGACAATCCTTATTGTACTGTGCTATATATAATATCTAGCATGGATTTTCTTTTTCCCATAAGTTAGTTACATCATAGAAAAGTCTGGAGTAATGTAATTGAACATCCTTATGAGAGATTATGTATTCAGTGCCAAGAATTTGAAATTTTAGAGTTGTAACATAATTGTTGAGCTATTGACATAAGAAAATAAACACTGGCATTTAGGTCCAATGCGGAAGAGCTAGTCAGGTACTGAGGAAATAAGGCTTCAAAGGTTACACTCTTATTTTCAAAAGACAGTAAACTTGATTTGATTTGATTCAATTGGACAGAATCTGAAAATATGAAGCTTAATGTTTTCCATGGAAAATTGACAGAAACAACTAACAACAATAAAATGCCACTTGTGATCAGAGAGCTAAAGATATTCAAGGAGATGTAGACCTGGCTTGCAAGGAGTTGAGTCATTTAACTCAATGGTGCAGCATTTATTATTGACATGTTTTCTTGTCATCCTTCATCACTTCCCACCACTCCAGCTGAGCATGCCCCCTCACTCTAAAGCCACTGGCATGTGAGAATTCCGTTCCCACACAGTACACTTTCTTTACGTGCTGTGCCTTCCAGTATTCTTATGTGGTTTAGAGCTGAAAGAACAAGCGTGAGAATGCACAGCTTTCACTAAAAGCCAGAACTATTGGACAAGCTCATTAAAGTCAAGTGGGAATTGCAGACTCCAAAAATTAAAATATCCAAACATCTGTTAAAGCTCAATCTGTGTTTCTTTCTTCTTGTCTTTCTGAAAAAAAAAAATCTCTGATCAACTTTTGATACAGTATCTTAAAAGAATAAATCAAGAAGTTTGATAAGTAAAATTCATTTGGCTGAGAGTTCAATGAGTTTGAATCTGGAGTAGTTCTTGGAAAATGTCCTTAATGTCTTTTGGAAAACTAAATCAAGAAAATTTCCAAGCAACAATGTAGGAAAACTAGGGAATTACATTTACCAACCACATAAGAAGAGATAGAAAACAGCTAAAACAAATAACTTATTCCTGAAGACAAGAAAGAAAAGTCAACTGGCAGCTATTTTATCAGCAATATTTTAAGTTACCAGGAAGTTAAAATTCTTGTTTCTTCACTCCTGTTGAAGATTCAGCCTCATGAAATTAGTTATCTTCTCTTCTGTTCCCTACCTAATTGCAGTTGGCTTTTTTCTTATAATATCAAAGTGAAATGTTCAAAGGGTTTGTTCAAACCTCAGGTTTCTATAGCACATACAACACATGCGTGCAAAATATTCATGCACCCCAGGGTTGCTGTAAGCCGTGCAGTACAACACTTGCTGTCCAGGAACAGTAAATCCCTTGCTCCATCTGTTAAAATGATTCGTCATTGTTCACTATATAGTAGCCAAAGTAGGATTTCTTTGTCCTCATTCAAAAATATTTTTAATTTTTATGACAACAAATATTAGAATAATAAAAAAATAACTCATCAACTTTATGTTAAGGAATATGGTTTAATTATTGAAGCCATCACTTCCATAGTTTACACTGAGAGAATGTCAAACAATATTGAATGCATCTGCATGGCTGGCTGCCATGTGCTGGGATCCTGGAAGGTAACTCAGTTGCACACCCCCACAGCCCAATGGGTGTACTTTCATCTCTAGCAGAACACTCAAGGGAGGTGGATGTTCACAAGACCTTTCTTGACTCCCATTTTATTCTCTTTGATATAAAATATTACAAGTAAGGCTGTTTGGTTGTCCAGGTTTAAGGCATCTGGATTTTGAACTCCTAAGTATGGTTTTATCAAGTGTGTCTCCAAATTTTGTGGAAGTATCTGGAAAGCTCAATACAAATACTTTCCAGCTATGAGAAGCAACTTTCTTCATGAGGACTGGTACTTCTTCATCTTTATCCAAAGGCTGTTTCCATGCTGTCCCACTTTCCAGTTCCAAGATCCAAAACTGTCATCCACACTGGTGTGATCTAGACATCTTGATTCCGAGTGAGGGTTGGGATTGAGAATATGGAGAGTTTCACAGACCTCTCCACTCTTATCTTCCCTTCTACAAATTCCCATTTATATTTTGTCCTTGATCTTGTCCAAATGCTGACTTAGTTCCAGCTTCCCTTAACACCTTTCTTGTAACGTTTTTCCCAATCCTCTTTTTACTGTAAGACAGGAAATAATCAAGTAGACATGGGCATTGGATACAAGTAAAACTATTTGATAGGCATTTATGAATAATTACTGGTTTTATATGGTTTAATGTATTTACAGGGTAAAACATAAAGTGAAAATAGGAAGTACCAATTAAAATTCCATTTTTGTCTTCATTCTTGATTCTTATTTATGTATTTGTCACCTTAGAAATTCTTGCCTGTGTTTTCCTGTGCATCGTTTTAGAAACATAAGAAGACAGACATATACTCAGACAGACATATTTATGATTATTTTTCACAAAGGTTGGCATACTATCAATACTCATTTAAATCTTATCTAGAGGTTTGAGTAAGAATGGCCTCCCTAGTCTCATATGTTTGAATATTGGGTTCACAGTTGGTGGACTATCTAAGAAGGATTAGGAGATGTGGTCTTGTTGGAGAGGGTATGTCACTGGGGTCAGGTTTTGGACTTTCAAAAGCCCACACCAAACCCAGTCTTGCCCTCTCTCCGCCTCCTGCTTGTGGATAAGATATAAGTTCTCAGCTATTGCTCCAGAAATCCTCTAGATAGTCAGTCCTATTATGTGCATTTTAATGAAAATTTTGCATCTTTGGGAACACAAAAGATGAAAGCTGGTGTTTCATTGTTATGCTCCAAGATGATGGACAAACCAACTTTCCAAACAGTATTTAAGCTTGGAATGCTTCACTGTACCCTTATTCTTGATTTTCACCAGTTCTGTGATTCAGATAACAATTTTACTCCTGGAGCCTTACACCTTTATATCACATGTTACAGAAACTGGATGATGAGGTATATATAAGGAGTGTGATCCTAATCAGTGCACATTATTGTTGTTTTATTAAGACATGAGAAATGCTTCCATAATATGAATGTAAAAGAAAAGATCTTAAGATACATTGGGGAGATTGTAGAGATAGCTCACAAGTTAAAAGTATTCTTTGCTCTTTCAGAGGACTACAGTTTGGTTCTCAGCACCCATACTGGGCAACTCAAAAATGCCTGTAACTCCAGCTCCAAATGATACAATGGCCTCTTCTGGCCTCTATAGACACCCCCACACATGTGCATACACACAGGTACACAAATAAATCTTTAAAATATATATATTGGGAAATTTTACCTCCTTGTTCTGAGATTAACAAAAGATTTATGCAATATATAAGCCGATAAACTATAGTCCTGGTTTCTATAGTTACTTCTAGGTTTACTCACCAAATCTCACTGATTGTAAAACTGAAATTGTTCATTAATTGTAGCAGAGGCACATCTGCTGACAGTAAGCACGCTGTCTAATCTGGATAAACAGGATTCAAGGAAAAGCAACTACTGAACCTTGCCAAGACAGGGTAGGACAGTCTTTTAAATTTTCCTGCTTCTGAAAATGGTCTGTCAGATATTCTAGGCCTATAACCAAAGTTGGATGCCCAAACACTACAGGGAAACATTGGACGATTGTCCTGGCAGCCAGCTGTTTCTGTCATTTGTTGCATCTTTCAGAAGTGACTTACTTGCACTTCTGGCATACTTAGGTAATACTATTTTATTTCTCAGGTCTTGGGTGGGTTTATAACTAGTTAGTTATAGTTACAGACCTCTCATATCTTAGTTAAGGGTGTATTAGATACAAGACTTGGACTCTTCAGAATAAGACAGCTATTTGAATATTACCTATAATCTGGACATTTAGAATGTGTTTCTTACATGTTGTTCTTGTTAGTTGTAGTTTCATTTTTGTTTGCGTTATTACATTTTCTTTCTTCTGTACAATACTTGATAGTTGTCTTTATTGTAGATAGTTTTACGGTGGGAGTAGAACCTTCTTGTTTAAACAAAGGGGGAAATGTTATGGAATTTTGATATGTTTAGCTAATGACATTTAGGGCAACAAGCTCTAGGGTGTGGTCATGTCTTTTGTCTGAGTACATGAACTCTTAAGAGATGAAGGAGAGGAGTTGTTCTTTCCCTGCCTCCTGCCTCCTTACCTCCCTCCCAGCTTCCCTCTGTCCCTCCCTCCCTCCCACCACCATGTGGTGTGCATGGATCTTGTATTGCAGGAATGTTCACCTGAGCATGTGCCTGTGGACATCAGCATCTTCCATTGTTCCTCCCTGCATCTTTTTTCTTGACCCAGAATCTCCCTGTGAGCCTGTAGCTCACTGGTTATTTGGGCTATCTGTCCAGTAAATCCTCCTGTTGCTACCCACCCCTGCTCCCTAGTGCTGGAATAACTGGTGTTCATACTGCCAAACCTAGCTTTTTATACATTTGCTGGCAATCAGAATTCAGGTCCTTATGCTTTCATGGCAAAAAGTGCATGTTCAAAATCCCCTCTCAAGTCCTTTTTAGTTGATTCTTTATGCATACTTCAGCATCATTAAGATGGAATATTTTTTATCCCATTTGTGGCACCTTTCCTATCTCTTCCTTAAAACAACTCCGGAGATCACCTAAAAGATATCCATGCTTTATTTTTATATATCCATGTGCATTTTATTCTGCCATTTGTTTTCTATTTAAAAAAGGAATTTTGAGATCTGTGTTTACTCCTTTGAATTGTAACTAAATTTGTACTACTAGAGATTTGAGGAACTTCCAGATTTTACTATTATAAATGAAACAATGCTGCCAATAAACTTAGATAAGTTCTTTATTTTTGGAGAACACTTACCTGGAACAAAATTCCTAGTCATGGTGAATTTGTTAGTTGATCAGGCATCACTAGTTTAAAGTGGTAAGAACATTTAGATGTCCACACACAGAC
Source organism: Cricetulus griseus (assembly GCF_003668045.3). Taxonomy (NCBI): domain Eukaryota; kingdom Metazoa; phylum Chordata; class Mammalia; order Rodentia; family Cricetidae; genus Cricetulus; species Cricetulus griseus. The sequence continues at coordinate 66,251,663 of NC_048595.1, read as the reverse complement.
ACGGATACACACACGCACACTTACCCTTCCTATTCTTCCCATATTTTCTCCAAAATTAAATATCAGAGCCCCTCAGTTTCTTCTGTGGTTTGATTGTGTTCATACTGGATGCTCTGTCTTCTTAATGTGACCCACTACCTGTGGCAGCACACAGCTGGCTTCTGATGTACCATGCTTCATCTGATATGTGCTTTAGTCTAATGTTATATAATGGGTATTTTTATTATGTAGCTGTTTAACATTTTTATATCAGTGTCTTTTGTGGTTTGGGATTTCTTTTTTTACTTTGCTTAGTAAATCATTTCTTAATCCAAAGTTTCAAGATTTATTTTTCTTATTACCTATGGTTCCTCTAACAACTCATTTCCCTTCTCTCCAGAAGGTCCAATGTGACAATTTCTTAAACAGATGTACTTACACTGGGACTATAATACACTCCCCAACAAGAGTTGCCAATATGGGTAAAGAAAAAGCTCCTGGCATAGGCAATTATGCCCAGGTTTAGGGATGTGAGGCTTGAGAATTTAGTGTGATGATTTGTACACAATAAATTTTAACCAAGGGGGGAAATGCATGCATATTTGTGTTCATTAAAAAATAATTTATGTGTATGTCTGTGTATCTGTGTTGGAAAGAGGCTGTGCATGGCACATGTGTGAGCCAGAAGTTGTCATCAGATCCCTGAAGTTGGAGTGTCAAGAAGTTATGAGATTCTCAATATTGGTCCTGGGAACCAAAATCAGTCTTCTGCAAGAACAACAATTGCTGAGCCAAACTCAAACACTATGTGCATATTACTGATAAAAATCTTTAATTCTATAGTAGATTCCATAGTAGGTAAAAGTATTAGTGCACATATAAATATTTATTTAAATGGACATATATAGCATTCACAAAATAAAACACATGTGTATTTTGAATTAGGTTTCTTTTTATTTTCTTAAATGTGAAAAATAAAATATAACTACATCATTTCTCCTTTCCTTCCCTCATTTCCAGCTCCCTCTTGAAATCACATTGGATTTTTCTAAATGTTACTTGATACATGTTTGTAAATATATAAATGCAACCTGCTCAATTTAGTGTTGCTTGTATGAATATAATTCCAGGGCTGACTGGTTGACATTAGACAACCAATTAAAGGGCTCTTCCCTGGGGAAAGACTATTTTTTCACTCTCAGCAATTCTTAGATGCCTCTGGTTGTCTATTCATGGAGCCCTACCTTCCATGTCTGCAAGTCTACTGGTGGTGCCCTGCTTCAGGTCTTGTCTAAGCAGCCATATTGTTAAGGGGTATCATGGGTGAAGCTCCCTTGTCATTTCTATGAGACACAATCTCACAATAGCTTTCCAGGTCCTCTGGCTCTCATAATATTTCCATCCTTCTCTTCTTTGTTGTTCTCTGAGCCACAGGTAAAGGAGTTGTGTAGTAGATGTATCAACTGAGGCTAGTTAGCTCATGATCACTTGTTCTTTGTATTTTGACTGGTTGTGATTTTTCTGTAATGGTCTCCTTCTGTTGCAAAGAGAAATTTCTTGGGAGAAGAGTGAGAGCTACACTTGCATTATCCAAAGAGGAAATAAAAGTGACTAACAAATAGATCACAAAATGTTCAACATTGAAACCCAGAGAAACAGCTGACCTCAACATGGGACGCTCTTGGTCCCCAGACTGATAGCTGGGAAATCAGCATGAGACTGATCCAGACCCCATGAATGTAGGTGCAGTGAGGAGACCTCGAAAATCTATGGGGCCCCTTGTAGTAGATCACTACTTATCCCTAGCATAGAAATGGACTTTGGGAGCCCATCCCACACAGAGGGATACTCCCTGAGCCTAGACACAAAGGGGTGGGCCTAGGCCCTATCCCAAAGGATATGACAGACTCTGGGGACCCCCTATGGAAGGCTCACCCTCCCTGGGGAGCTGTAATGGTATGGGTTAGGTAGGGTGTTAGTTGGGGGGAGGTGAGGAGGGGAGGGAAAGGGAACTGGGATTGACATGTAAAACAATCTTGTTTTTAATTCAAATAAAAAAACAGAGGAAAAAACTTTTTAAATTAAAAAAAAAAAAAGTTCACCATCCCTAGCAATCAGGAAAGTGCAAATCAGAAACCAAAACAAAGAAAAAAAACCTTTGAAATTTCATCCCACTCCTGTCAGAATGGCAAATATTAACAGTACATTTGACAACAAATGTTGGAGGAGATGTGGGGGAAGAAGAATCCTCATTCACTCTTGGTAGTACAGTCACTTTGGAAATCAGTGTAGAGAGCATTCAAAAAGCTAAAAGCAAATCTGCTATATGACCTAGCTCTACAATTGTTTGATACAAGCCCCAAGGACTCAACAGCCTCTTCTACAGATTCTTGTTTAGTCATGTTCATCCATTCCATTAACAATAGCCAGGAAGTAGAAACAATTTAAATGTCGTTCAACTCATGAATGGGCAGTATAAATGTGATTCATCTGCACTAGGAAATAATATTCAGCTCTAAAGAAAAAAGAAATAGTGAAATTTTCAGGTAAATGAAAGAAACTAGAAAATATTATATTGAGTGAAGTAACCCAAACCAAGAGAAAGAAATGTCTTGTGTTCTCTCTCTGGTTCCTAGCTCCAAATCTTCAGATGGGAGTATCCAACTTGGAGTAACTTGCCCTTGGTTTCTCTCCAGAAGCTGAAGCTAAATCCCTATTGCTGAAGACACCAAACGCTTCAGACACAATATCTGGAGATGTGAGCTGAATCTGACCGGAAAACCTCCTCCCTGAGCACAACGAAGAGCACCATGGTGTGCAATAGTGGCATGCATACCTTGGTGACAACCAAGAGCTGTGTAATTGGACTTTAGGCTTGCTTAATAGGAGGGAAGTCTTACCTGGTACCAGAAATGTAGCTAGCCGCCTAGGACTAGTGTAGTCATGTGTCTTAGAATGAAATTTCTTTTTTTAAGACTGTCTTTAAAAAAATTCATTACATTTATTTGTTTATTCATTTAATGTGTATGTGTGATGGGGCACATATGTACTAGCATACTTGTAGAAGTCAGAGAACATCCTGAGGGAGTTAGTTCTCTTATTCTACAACATGTGTCTCAGGAATTTGACTTGGAGCATTCATTAGACTTGGTGGTAGTTGCCTTTATCCTCTGAGCCCTCTCACTATCAATTTCTAATTGTGTGATCTTGGACAAGTCACCTAAAAGACCTTCTCCCCCGTCACCCAATGTGTATATTCCTCCCACAGTACACATGTGGAATGTCAAAGAACAATTTTGGGCGTTGGTCTTCATCTTCCACCTTGTTTCCATACTGTTTGCTGCTATGTATAATAGGCCAGCTGACTCCACAGCTTGTGGACTTTCCTGTGGAAATGCTGGGATAACAGACCTGATAACTGTGTCTAGCTTTACATGGTTTGCAGCAATCTAGACTCAGGTCATGATGCTTGTGTGACAAACACTTTGACTGCTGTGCAATCTCCCCAGTGCCATTTTAGCTTCATGACTGTATGGATTTACCATCTATGAAATGAGCAACTATTTCCTGTTATAATTTGACAACTAAATGAAGTCATGGTTTCTCATGAATGTTTTCACCTGAATCTTACGTGAAGGATAAGATTTCAATATGTACTATTGTCATTATCCTGCTAGGAGTAAGTAATAATAATTTTAAAACCATGGTGTTCATTCGGGAACTACTTATTGGTCAATTTGGACTCCACAGATAGATTGATTATAGATGAAAAAATGTTGATGTGATGTAGCTTTATCAGCCTTAGGCCAGAATCATATTGAATTAGTCTTTTGGATGCTACTAAGTTGAAATTTAAAACATAAGAGTGAAATATATTTTGTGTTCACTGTCTAGAAAAAATGAAAATAGAGCTATGTAAATGATAGACAGACAGTCTATGAATACTCCTCAGAAAAAAGCTCCTCAGAAAACAAGGGAATCACAGCCATGTTACCATGCCCAGCTTTATGTAACTTTCAGTTTCTCCTCAAATAGCCACTCAATGCAAGACCAGAGTTTTGAGTTATGTCTGCGGTGTGCAGAAGAAAACAGGGGTAGGTGGGGAAGACTGATCTGGGTAGGAGGTAGGCTGATTGCCAGATTCCCCAGGGTGATAGAGAAAGCTTTTTATTATAATTTAGTAGAAAATCTTATGCCAAAAATGTTTCCATAAATACATATGAATGTTGGTTCTTGTTGAAAAATGCAAATCAGATGGTTGTAATGTTTTAAGCCTCACTTGGAATACCTTAAATAGCAATCACAAACATTTATGTGTGTACATGTACACACTTCAGTGTATACCAAATTAGACACACAGAAAACGTATTTTAAATCGCATTAATAGACCCCCACCAGCGTCCTGACATCAGGCTGAAATGCAAACCCACTGCTGTGGCAACCCTGGAGGCATTGTGGGAACTTTCACCACCACAGCAAGTACTCATTAGACCTTCCTTTAGGTTGTATTTAAACAATCACAGCCCAAACACACTGAGCCAAACATCTGGCCTGTCTAGCTCTTGCATTCCTATCCCAAAATATTAATCTTCTACTTAGAGGCCATCAAAACAATATCAGACAATTAAATATGCTGGTGTTTGACCAGAAGCCTGGCTGTACTGTATCAAGTGGAGTTGATCATAGAGCTCTCTACTGCTTAGTTAAGTTTTAGAAATGTCTTGTCGATCTAGAGTGTTCCTGTAACTTCCTGAGACCAGGGACATTTGGATACTACTCGATTGATGTAGATAATAAAGAAATACAGGTTGCTTTAGTAACATTTTCCTGACATAACCAAGTTTCTGAGCTATGGTGGCCAGTTCAGTTCTAAATAATGTATTCTTAGGAATACAAGGAGCAACTCCAAGCTTATTGGTTGATCTAGCTAATTGCAATACTTTCTAAATACAGTATAAATTGATGAAAGATTCCTATTTGAATAGGAATTGCGAGGTAAATCCTCATGATTTAAGGAAAAGTAAAGAAAATATCTCTAGTACTAATGGTGATTATCATCATTGAATTCTTTGTGCCTGTCACACAATTCTTACTTCAAAAAATATAATAATAAAGCTCACTGTGCTCAGACACTGTGCTGTGGCAGAAAGCTTTGTAGCAGGGTCTGGGTTTTCCCTTAAGAAAAGAAGATCTTCCTATTGGGAGGCAATGTACCATTGTTCCCACATGAAATCCCCAATAAGACAACATCTCACAGCTCTCTGGTGCACCTTGCAGTTACTTAGAATGAGGAACAGATGCCTCCCAAAAGATACTGATTTATGTAGCCATCTCACGGTCTAAACTTTGACCAAGAGTCTTTCAGTGAAGCACTCAAATAAATGAACAAACACACTTTTTGTCACTGATGTGCATATTTAAATGGAGCAACAAATAGCATTAAATCTCTAGGTACACTTCAGAACCTCAGGAAGGTAGGTGGGAACTATTCAACTTACAGTGTTATCTACTGAGGCTGGTCAAGCACCATCTAGGTGGCAGAGATGAATAAGGCCTTCTAAGAGCTTGCCCTCTGATGTGAACTCTGATTGCACAGGCTCATCCACTCAGGGAATTGTCTGTAAATGCATGGAGGATGCACTTAGTGATTCCATGATGCCGTGGATATTGGGTGCTCTGGGACAAAGACTCAGAGATGAGGTGGCTAGTGGTTTGCCATGTTAGATACATATGTGATCTTTGAGATAGGAGTTTATTATATTGCTAGGAATGGTATAACAAAGATCATTGTAATGAGGAAGGTTGGGGTAACAATAGAGATGACCCCAGAATGCTTACAAAAACCTCAAATGGCTGACTTTCAATGACTTTTGAAATGGCCCTTTCTAGCTGGGCCTTTCCAGCCAGAGGACCAGAGCACTGCAAGTATCTAGGAGATATCAGCACAGCAGTTTTGAACCTGGACTGCACATGAAACTCACCTGGGAAAACAAACATCTACAAGGTCAAGTGCCTAACCCGAGATTCTAAAGTATGGACCAGCCATCACCAGTTTCTAAAAATTAATCAACTTTATTTTTAGATCAGCTTTATATTCATGATAAATTTGTGCAGGAATTGCAGAGCCCATTGCCACTGGTTCCACACATGTATAACTTCCCTTACCATCAACATCCAGAAGAAGAATGGTGAATTTGTTACAACGGAAGAGTTCTCCTTTTCTCAGCAACTGACACTGCCTGAATCTCTTCATTGTAGGGGTAAAACCTTGTAAGAATGTAATCCATCCATGCCAACTGGTGGTGCTATTTTTTAAGTCTTGCTTAGGCAATCAGATTGCTGCAATTTCGTGGTTGAAGCTTTCTTGCTATATACAGAAGAGACTATTTCACATCAGATGACCTATCTTGGTATTCTTACTTTCCAAATCTTTCTACCACATCTTCCTGTTTCCAGAGCATTGGGCTCAGGGTTTGTGTTGCTGATAGACCAGCCAAGGCCAGGAACCCCACAGACATCCATGATTTCTGTTTTAACCAGTTTTCTGTAGCGCTTTCTGTCTGCTCAAAAGAGAAACTTCTTTGGTGGGGAGTGAGGGTTACATTACACTTATCCCTGTGTATAAGAATATGCATCTAGATTACAGTTATAAATGATACTACTTTAGGAAAATGGAAATAGTTAAGTTCTCCAAGGCCCATGACCTCACTAACCATGGGTAGTTGTCTAGGTTTATAGCACCCAGTATGAATCCTCTTCTATTGAGAGGTCCTCAAGTTCAATTAGACAGCTGTTGGTTACATCCAGATATAAATGCCACTATCGCACCTTTCAGAGTATCTTGCCATTCACATCATATTTGTTCACATATATTACAGCTGAATAGGACTATTGGCTGTTTTTACCCCTTGGCAGCTTTCATAACTTGTTCTGGTACTATGAGAGTGAATCCCATAGAAGGATATTGCCACATCAGTTCCAGCTCAAGTCCTTTGTCCAACATGTATCTTCAGCAATACACAACATTATTGAGTTATTGGAATTAAGCAAGGGCAACAGCAATAGCCTATATTGTTTTGAGAGTCTTTTACATGTCCCTAATCAACAACTTGAAAAGATATTTTTCAAACCTGGTACTGGGGTTTTTGCTATATAGTCCATGACTCCTGGGGGGCATAATCACCTCAAGTGTCATAACTACATATGCATATAAATATTCATGTGTATTTAATTAAAACATAAAACAATATGTGGTGCCAAGTATTCATGTATGTTCAGAACAAGGTGTAGTGACGTCCTGAGATGCAACACAGGTTAGTGCTTCCAGAAACATCTTGGATTCATTCTGTGCTTGAGTTTGAATTAATTTTTGGTTGCTTTGTGTTCAGAAACCTTTTACTGTGTCATTTTTATTGCTACCCTCACATTAATTTGTGGGGATGTGGCACACAGTTTAAGGAGTCATAGTTTAAGGAACAGCTCCATTTTAGTATTATATGTTTTGCATATTTTGTCAGTTTGCTGTAAGATGCCCTTGTAATAGAGCTCCGCAAAGACATACATGGTATCCAGAAATGGCCACAACACATATGGTATCCAGGAATAGTCACATGATACAGTCTCCAAAATTACCTAAGGTCCCTTGTCTGACAGAAACCTTAATTTTTAGGCAAAGGAATACATGCAATCTCCTGTCTTGGACAAAAGGCTCCAGCCTTCTAGGAAGATGACATTACTGGAAAAGAGGAAGTGGAGTGTCTTGTGAAAGATGGAATGTTCCAACTGTCACTAGAGATGGAAATTGAGTGGAAAGAACTCAGAGGTAACAGTTATACATCAGATAGAAACAGAGGATGTTTGAAAGCAAGTACAAAAGATTCAGAATCTTAACTTTTTAAAGCTCTATTACTTGAACAGGGATTGTGGCTTCCCTAAATGTCCTCTTCTTCTCTTGAGAAATAGAGATGGTAGTATATAACTTGAGGGGGCATTATGAGAATTGCAGATGTTGCATACCGCTTAGCACCTTTTCAGAGTTTACTGGATGATACCTAAATATGAGAGAGAGACAGAGAGAGAGAGAGAGAGAGAGAGAGAGAGAGAGAGAGAGAGAGAGAGAAGGAGGAAGGAGAAGGAGGAGGAGGAGAAAGAGGAGGAGGAGAAGGAGAAGGACAGAAACAGTTTTTAAGTGGAGTAATATACAACAATGTACAATGAGAATTAAAAAGCAGGAAATGCACTGGTAATGGGAAGGTCGGGAAGGTATCTTGGGATTCTGCTCTAGGTGGTGTTTGGTGAGGGATGCTTATGCACATATGTGGAGGCCAAAGGGAAACTGAGTGTATTTATCAGGAACATCATCTACATTATTTTGTTGTGACATGCTCTCTTAGTGATCTTAGTGAAGCCTGAACTTCTTGGCCAGCAAGGCTCTGCCCGTCTGCCCCAGCAGCAGTGGTTATAAATGAGGGCTGTGAATGCCAACTTTAGATTTTGGAGATCACAACTCAGGTCTTCATGCTGTTTCTGTAAGTACGTTACCAAGTGAGCCACATCTCCAGTTTCCTTCTTAGAAATTTCTTATTTTTATTTGTTTTGTATTACTTTATTATTTATTGAGTGTGTGTGAGAGAATGTACAAATGTTTGTAGCCATGAGCCCACATGTCATGATACTCACGTGGAGATCAAAGGACAGCCTGTAGGAGTCAATATTCTTCTTCCATCAATTGGGTTGCAGAAATTGATTTTAGGTCATCAGCCCTGGTGACAAGCAATTATACGTGCTGAAGCATCTTACTGACCCCTCAGGATTTTGTTGTTGTTGTTGTTGTTGTTGTTTCTGCAAGACAAGGTTTCTCTTGTTATATCACTGACTGACTTGGAACTTGGGACCAGGATGACTGTGAACTCGGAGATCTGCCTGCCTCTGCCTCCTAGGTTCTGAGATTAAAGACAGGCACCACCATGCCCTCCTCCCTCAAAATTTTTAATAACTTGACTTTATATATAGGAGTGGGAACAAGGAATGCATGATTAGTATAAGAACTAATAGGAACACACGTATCGAATGCTGGTTGAAACATGGTCAGATAGAAGGCATAATCTAAGGATAAATCAATCGTTTGCACCAAGAACTGTACAGAAAGTCTGCATAGTTGAAGTGAAATGTATCAGAGATGATGGAGGCAGTGATCATCCTAACCTCTGCAATTTTAAAAAAATATTTCTTTTCCCTTCATTTTCTTCTCAGCTTATCAGAGCCACCATCTCTCAAGGGCATCTTGGCTAGGAGGAAGGCTTCTGCTTCAGCATGGGCATAAATAAGATGATTATTGGTAACCTGTTACCAGCCAGAAAGGCATTTCTTTATCATGCTTACTCAAGGTAAGACAAATGACTTACCTCATCCTCATCCACCCAAATAAAATGACATTTTCATGCATTTTATTATTAAAAGCCGTCTAAAGCTAATCACCTGAGAAGAAGAATTACGGTTGGTGGTGAATTCGTGTCTGGCAAATGAAAACATGAACCTGGCAGTCTACTGTTTTCAAGAACTAGGTGTGTTTCTTTACCAGTAGATGTCACTGCAGGCATTACACACAGCCTATTTCTAGGAAACTTTCTCCTATGAGTGTTGGTGTAATTTAATTGGTAGAACACAGTTATGATAGGCATAGGGGGTATTTATTCTGAAAAGCAATATATTTTATCATGGTCATGAACTTGTAAAAACATTGGCTTAAGGAAGCTAGCATATATGCTTTAAATGGGCTTAGTACAATATGCAGCACAAGTAACAGAAACTTAAGAGCTTTTAAATATATACAGTGGGCTTTCTGGATGTGATAATGTTTGCTTTGCAGCATTGTTCTATAGAATCAAACTCATAGGAACAATTTAACAAGAAATCACAGACAGGACTTCTACTTTTTAAATCTTTCTGAAATTGGCATTTAATTCCTTCAAATATCCTTGTGAGTTTTCTTAGAGAAAGAAAGAAAGATCTTTAGCTGATGCAATGCCAGCTGCCTTTCTCTGGCCTCTTAAGCATATAGTGTCCTATATCAGGAAGCTAAATCACTTAGTCTTTTAGAAAAGTACACTGTGGTGGTGTCTGGGGAACTTTTCCAGAGAAGCACTGGCCACAGTGAAACAGATCTCTGTTTCTTTTCTCTTGAGGTCTCAGAGCTGACTCTCTGGTGCAGTTCAGTTGGCAAGGTTGAGTTAAACTGTTGTGTGAAATGTTCTCACGAGAAATCCCTGCATTTGGAAATCCGTGTGCTCTTTGGAGATGGTTCTTATTCATGATGCACTTTAAGGGCAAGGTATGTGACATGAGACTATGAGACTGGGCCCCATTTGACAAGTCGAAGTTTAATGTAGTCATAGAGTTTTTTAAGGTGGCTAGAGGGCAGTCTAATTTACTTAAGATGTTCAGTGATGAACTATTTTATTTTAAAAATATTTATTTTAAAAAAATAAACTAAAATTTGGTTGCAGTTTTCTTTTTTCTATTTTTTCTTTTTTTTTTTGTTTTTTTTCTGTTTGTTTGTTTATTTTGTTTTTCGAGACAGGGTTTCCCTGTGGCTTTGGAGGCTGTCCTGGAACTAGCTCTAGTAGACCAGGCTGGTCTCAAACTCACTGAGATCCACCTCCTTCTGCCTCCTGAGTGCTGTGACTAAAGGCATGCACCACCGCTGCCCAGCTCTGGTTGAAGTTTTCAGACCAGAAATTGCATGTAACATACAGCTGATTCTCTGCGGATTGTTCTTATCAGGCCTACCTCCACTTAGTTCATTCAGAAAGAGGAGAAAACCCCAAACACTTGAGTTTATTATCTCCTTGATGCTGAATTAGCTTGGAAATATGTTACTTTCTATTCTCTTTCATACCAGTAAGCAGGGCTTTGTGAGCCCCTTCTCATGCCTTTGCTTGTAAAGCCCGAGGATTTTTTTTTAGATATAATTATTTTTTCATATATTTTGATCTTGATTTTCCCCCTCTCCCAACTCAGATAATCCCCACCTCCTGACTCACTCAACTTTGTTCTCTGTCTGTCTCTCTCTCAACAAAAACAAAAAGCAAAAACAAAGCCTACAAAAACATAGAAATAAAAATATAAACAAGCAAAATACCAATAAAAAATGCCAAAACAAATCAAAGTGAAAAGTCACACCCACAACAAAAACAATAACAACAAACTCCATAGAGTTAGTTTGCTTTACATTGCCTGCTACTCCTGCACATAGGGCCTAACTGGATGATGGTTCATAGACCCATTGACACTCCGTTGGAGAAAACTGATTTTCCCTTTTCCAGCGAATGTCAGTTGCTAGTAGCTGTTTATGGTTGGGACCTTAAGTACAGTCAGTAAAGAACTTTGTGCTTTCGAAGGTATGTAGTAACTATTTCTCAAGACATTCACCTTCTTCAGTACTAGGCCCCTGTGTGGTTTGAATCGGTGCAGAACTTGTGTAGACTGCTACATTTCTACATTTCATGACATGGCTAAGAACAGTTTCTCAAAAAGAAATCATATTCTTGTTTTTTCTTTTTTTATTGCTTTTTTTGAATTAGAAAGATTATTTTACATGTTAATCCCAGTTCCCTCTCCCTCTCCCTTCCTTCCTCCCCTGCCCACCCCAGCTAACACCCTATCTATCCCATACCCTTTCCCAGGGAGGGTGAGGTCTTCCATAGGGGTTCTTATGACTCTGTCATATCCTTTGGGATAGGGCCTAGGCCCACCCCTTTGTGTCTAGGCTCAGGGAGTATCCCTCCATGTGAGATGGACTCCCAAAGTCCATTCCTATTAGTATAAGTACTAATCCAGTATAAGGGGCCCCATAGATTTCCAAGGTCTCCTCACTGACACCCACATTCAGGGCGTCTGGGATCAGCCCCGTGCTGGTTTCCCAGCTATCAGTCTGCGGACCAAGAGCTCTCCCTTGTTCATGTCAGCTGTTTCTGTGGGTTTCACTAGCCTGGCCTGGACCCCTTTGCCCATCAGTCCTCCTTCTCTGCAACTGGATTCCAGTTAAGTTTAATGTTTAGCTGTGGGTGTCTGCTTCTACTTCCACCAGCTGCTGGATGAAGGCTATAGGATGGCATATAAGTTAGTCATCAATCTCATTATCAGGGGAGGGCATTTAAGGTAGCCTCTCCTCAGTTGCTTAGATCGTTAGTTGGTGTCATCTTTGTAGCTCTCCAGTCATTTCCCTAGTGCCTGGTTTCTCTTTAAACCTACAATCTCTCCCTCTATTATAGTATCTCTTATCTTGCTCTCTTCTGTTCTTCCCACAACTCAACCTCCCTGCCCCATCATGTCCTCCTCACCCCTCCTCTTCTCCCTTTCTCATTCTCCTAGTTCCCTCTGTTCCCAATTTGCTTAGAAGATCTTGTCCCTTTCCCCTTCTCCAGGGGACCATGTTCTTTACAAAAATGTCAATGTCTTGAGAAATAGTTACCAAGTACCTTCCTAAGCATGATGCAATATGTCTTCACTGACTGTACAAAGCAGATGCTATTCTTTATAGAGCCCACACTGCAGATCCCACAGTGGAGACACAACAATGACAAAGACTTGCAGCTGTCAACTGCATGGTGTGTCTTAAACTTTTTGAAGCATCATTTATACATGAAATCTGGTGCACACTAGTTGATGAAGGTTGGTTTAATAGATATTTCAAAATTTAGACTTGCATTAAAATAGGCCATCAACTGATATACTTCAATCACAGTGGCTAGAACCATTTCTTTTCTCAAAATGCCTTTTGTTCTTGTTGGAGACCAGTATCTGAAGGGGGTCATTGGACATTCACTAGAGAGTTCGGTTTTTTACTGAGCATGGTAGCTAGACTTCACAGTGCTCCAAACTTCAACCCTTGAAATAATTATGACCTACTTCCTTTCTTTTTTCTTCTTCATTTTTTAGATGTTTTTAGAGTTCTTTATTTTTGAGACAGGGAATCACTTCATAACCATTTTTCTTTCTCCTTCTACAGCGCTCCAACTTCAGCTCTATGAAGGCACAGAGCCAAATTGATGGTCTGAGAGTTATGGTTTTCATTTTTTTAAACAGCCTCACTATTAAATTCTGTTGGCTTGCTTTCATTCTCATATACTTCTGCTCTAATATTCTACATGCTTTGCATGGGACTTTTGGGGCCAGGTAGAGAGGCATATAAATAAATCAAAATATGTAAAAATAAATATGTTCCTAGAATAGAATCATACCCTGTCTAGAATCTATGTAGCTAACTATATTCTATATCTACTGCTTACAATAAGAAATGCCACTCTGCTCACTAAAATGGAGAACAAGCCATACTAATATCCTACTACCACACAATATTTTTTATGCTACATAGAGGCATAATGCTTAAAATTTGAGCTGTAGATGTACTGGAGTGGTGAAACTCGCCGAGTGATTATATTTATTTTCAGTTAGTCTAAAACTCACAATTCATTGCATAATTCACAGGAAGAATACAAGTTCAGCTACTAAGGAAGCTGTATGGCAGACAGTAATCCTTTGGCAACATGCAGGAAGCAGACCCAAATATTTTATATTAAGGCTCAAGTAAAGGAAGTAATGATTGGTTGGAACTGGAACTCAAGGCATCCTTGAGTTGTAAAAGCAAAGACTATTATTTTACCAGAAAGGATTCTCTTTCCTAAGGATAGAATATGGCTTGCTTGTGGAATGGGAGAACCATTTGAACAGGGGAGATGAAGGAAGGCCAGAGAGAGAAGAAGAAACAGACACTGAGTTAGGTGAGGGGAAAATGATTCATTCAAGTCCATTTCAGAATCATGGTTTTGCTATTTGATTTTGGACTCAGGATATTTTGGCAAAATACAGTAAAGCTGAGACAGGAAATTAGTCTCCATTTATAAAGTATTTGGATGATTTTGTAAATGGGAAAGATATCATTAAAATAAAAGGAAAATTCCTTTCATTTTAATAAAAAATGAGTAGTAAGTATGATGGCTAAGTAATGTCTTAAAATGCAATCTTCATTCCATATTTATGGCTCCATGGACACACTACATAATTGATTGATAGGAATTTTCATTCCAAAGTAGGATTTATATGTTGCTTCTAATCCCAATACTATTAGGCAATTGGTTTTATTTTTTCTCATTATTTTACAAATTCCCTGAAAAAAATTTTAAGCACATCTATACAGATTTCTTGAGAAAAGATAAAAGACTTAGAAAAAAACTATAAGCAGTCAAAATAATTTTTGTAACAAAGAGAAAAAGAATACTATTTGTGAAGATTTCAGAATTTCTTCTCAGTATGTCCTAACTTGTTTCCTGGAAGTGACACTGTCAAACACAGACAAAAGCACATATTTGCTACTTAGAGTTAGTTATCAAATGGATACTACAGAAACACATTATTTTAAATTTGGGTTTGGCTGGAAATATGCTTAGCCCTTTGACATCTGGATGGACTTAGTCATTACAATTTGTCATCTCAGAGACACAAACTCTCATTTGATTTGGAAGCTATACTGTTCCTAAATGACCAAGAGAAACTTTATGCTTTGTAAATGAGAAAGTGGAATTTGCTCTAATGAAGTGACTGAGACACAGTCACTCACTGAACCCATGACAGAGTTAAGTTAGAGTCCATCTGTCTCCCTCAGTCTTGCACTCTCATCTCAACTCTGGGGTAATTACATTTTTAAATGCTCATGTGTCCACAGCATGAAAATTAACCATGAAGTGGTTGTAATAGGACACTGGATCTGGGATTCAACTTTTCTCCTCCTAGTTATGCAACCTGGGGAAGAATCACTCTAGTTTTCTCCATTTCATCTCTTCTTAAAGTTTTTCTGAGAGCCACACAAGAAAACGTAAGGAAGATGTCTGCAAAAGTTCAATTTCAAACAAGCATTAGTTTCCTCTGTAGTCTCACCAGCTATAATCGCCACAGGTGAATGTTACATTTTTAATTCAGAGTCACCATTTTTGTGGCATGTTATTAACGGAAGTGAGGTGTCAGAAGTCAAGCCCTACAACGAGTTCATTTGGAATTCTGTGTTGTTAATTATGTGTAGGCTCACCAGGAACACATTTGCTCAAATGCTTTGCTTCCAATCTTAAAGTTTTCTGGAGTTTGAAACTTAGCATGTAGGAAGTAAGTATAAGACTTTTATTGTGTTCTAATTTTAATCTGGATTTTATTTCATGATCTGGACTGAAAGTCAGAGAAGTGGGAAAATTGAATAATTGTCTCACATACTTCACAGGGTACTCAAGTTGTATACTTCATGACTGGCTGTATAAAATATAATTTAAGCTACTAATACTGAAATAATACTCTTTAAGTGATAGTAGTTTGACCTATTTTTTAGATTGTTTAATTTCAGTGTATACTTTCAAAGAAATCAGTGTAATCTCCAGACATGTGGGTGCAGAACACAAAGCTTGTGCCTCAGTTTTGTAGTTCCACTATCTGAGGAATTTACAAAATCATCTGAAGAGATGAAATAGTGGATTCATAGCAGGATGTTGCATTTTTAAGAATCTGAAGGCATTATGAAGACCATGCCAAGGGAAAATGATATTTCTAGACCCATTAATCTTAACCCTCCCCTGTTAATTTCAAGTCCAAGAACTTTTGCTAATATATTTTGTATTGACAGACACTCAAAATTTTTTTCATATGCACACTACAGCCAGTGTTTCTCCTTGGGCAATGGGAGAATTTTAGAGGTAAGGGAAAAGAGGCTTCTATTTTTTTCGTGTTTTGGGGCTAAATGGTCACTCTGAGAATTAGAATTGTTTTCAGATTTCTGGGTATTTCTGGACTGTAGTTGTTTCTTTGTAGGACACCTCTAAGACTCAGCTACTCAAATTTTAAAAATCAAGAATCTTAACAGCCTGACAACAAACATGATGAGAATGAACAAACCCTCAGCCATGATTACTTCTTAGGGTGATCATCTTTTCCACCACATGGAACACTGGCTTTTCCAGCACTAGGCGTTGCTCTCTTCACTTGACCATCACATCTAGAATGGAGAAACTCGACAACCTTTGGCCCCTTCTGGGCCTGATGTTTTTGAGCTGGTTTACCTACACATAATTGTTCAAGCATTTCAACAAAAGCTTCTTGAATTAATATAAAATGAACACACAGGCACCATATGGCCAAACATCTGGGTAGGTGCACTAAAAATTTTCAGTTTCTGGAGACATTTGTTAAAGATACTGTGTCTGAACTTTTGAAAGGCTAATATCAACTATTATCTAAACAAAGGCTTTTTCCTGAGCCACATCAAATTAACATTTCAGAAAAGATGTCAGCTACCTTTCCATTCCTTTTAACAACAAACAACTAACACTGGGAATGAAGGATAAGTTTCATTACTTGCCGAACTTCTTAACATCTGCTCTTTCCCTGCTTCTTACCCATCATTGCCATAAGGTGACCATGGAAACAGCAACCTGGCTTTTATTAACAGAACCAGGAAAACCTGTACGGTAATAAGGGGGCAGCACATCTCTCACTTAGCAGTCGTTGTAAGGCTGAAATACCTTAAAGGCTTTTTCCTTTACACTGAAGTTCTTTTTTGGGTACACATAAACAGGCCTGCATACCAAAAACATGCAGTCACTGCCTACATTCACTAGATGAGAATTGGGCCTGCAGCCATACCACCAACAGACTAAGAATTTGCCAGTGCTCACAAAGAAGAGTCAGGCCAGATTTTCTCTGGAAAAATTAACTCTGAAATATCAAGTTGGGAGAGTAACAGGATGTCAGAACATATTCCAGAAGACTCCGAGATATAATCAATTCCAAGGGGTTCAGTCTGAAGCATAGTACTGTGGCCTTAATCCTTGCTAAACTAATATGTGGCGGATAGTGTAATTCCTGTAACCTTCAGTGGGGTGCATCCTTTTTTCTGGGTTTTTGTTATTCAGCTTGCAGGGTGATTTTTTTCCTTTATTTTCCCAAGACACTGTTTTAAATCTTAAAAAACAAACAAACAAACAGTTGCTTAACCAGTTAATTAATGCTCATCTCTCCATTCCACGATATTCATTTTATTTCTTACTCTAAATCAAACTCTTAAAGTCCTTCCCCCCACACATCTCTTTCCGATGCTTCCTGTTTGATTCATCACCCAACTCTGACTCTTTTCCTAGGACTCCTTGCCTGGATGGAGTCAGTGTGTTTCATTTTTTCCAAGCACTGAAACAGGATCTCAAGTCAAAATTATCTCAGAGCTATTAACATTATATTTAAGAAAACATTCTAGAGAACTTCCCTAAAATATTCCAGACAAAAATTACATTCAGACATTAGTTGTCAGTATAAATGCTGAGTTTCATACATGTAAATGTTTTAAACCTGAGGACCGTTATCTGTATGACTCCATCACCTGCTCCATTCCTTCCATTTTCATTACCATCTCCTCATGTCTGACTCTCCTTTCTAGGAAGCAATAGTCTTTAGATTGGTTTCCTTCCAGTATCTCCTTCTTGGTACCACTTCAACAGCTAGTTATGGTTCTCCATGAATAGTTCACACACATACATCTGTTAACATACTGCTAGAACTCTCTGTGTGGTACAATAGTGGCCCCCAAGTAATACGCACATCCTGATTTCCAGAATCTGTGAATTAACTGGGTTGGCTCAATCTAATTTGTATAGATTCTAAGAAGAGACTTTCCAGCCACTGGCAGAATAAGGTTCAGGAGTGGACGGCAGGTCAGAGAGATGCAAGTCTTCAGGCTTTACAGAGGGAGGCAGGCAGCCACGAGGAATGTGATCTCCCACAGATGATAAATTAGTGGGAGAAACTGCTGACCTTCTGATAAATCATTAACAGCAGCAATGAAAACAAATGTACCTAAGTTCAAATTTTAGCATTTACTAAAATGATTATAAACTTCGAACATCATAACACTGGGTTTTTAAAGCTCTGGTCCAATGGCAAGATTGCTCTCCCAGGCCAAGCTATCTTCCTGCAGAGGCCAAGATACTGCCTAATTACTGTAGCAAATGAATATAAACTAATGTGCTAATCAGTTTTATCCTACAAGCTTAGAACATTTTCAAGTATGAAAAAACTAAAAAACCCTTAGTGGATATTTTAGTTCACCACTGAAGTGAACTAATTGAATTGATGTGGAGAAACATGAAGTCAACGATTAGGTGCCTTGCACATATTAGCTGTTAAATGAAGATTTTTTTGGTCAAATCTCCATTTAACATATTTTAAAAATAAGGCTCAAAGATACTATCCACTTAGCACCAGTGCACAGCTCATTAATTCACTTGTGCATTTATTTATTCAATAGCTCTTAAGTACATACTATTGGCCATAAATAATTAAAAGTATGTGTAGAACCTTATACTATATCTGGCTCCAAAGACTTGCAAGAGAGAACAGAACTAATTCCCTGGACTCAGTAGTTCTGAGGAAGGAAAGGAAGGCGTGCAGCAATGGAAGCATAGGAGTTTTATAGAGAGAATCAAACTCTTTATAGGGGAAAGGAATGCAGAAGCTGCTGAAGACACCTTCACATAATCAATGGCCAAAGTTTGAGGTTGGCCTTTAGAGTGTAAGTAATCAATTAGAGTTATTAATTCAACACAAACCATGTGTCAGGTGTGGCACGGCTAACAGCACAGGTTATGACAGTTTTTGCTCTTGCTTCTGGAGCTTGCTAGTGCTCTGTTTCTCAAGGATCACTGACACTGAACAAGCAATTATGAAATAAATGAAGGCTAACAGGATGTACTGTATGTGAAAAAAAAGGGCCTCAATTAAGAATCAGAGATTGGAGGGA
The DNA here is from genome assembly GCF_003668045.3 of Cricetulus griseus. Classification (NCBI taxonomy): domain Eukaryota; kingdom Metazoa; phylum Chordata; class Mammalia; order Rodentia; family Cricetidae; genus Cricetulus; species Cricetulus griseus. Next base: position 66,232,858 of record NC_048595.1, on the reverse strand, counting down.
CCAGTGAGAAAACTCCGGGGCTAAATGTTTTGCCACCAAACTTGACAACTTGAGTTCAACTTGGAAGAAGAGAACTGAGTCTTACAAGTTGTCCCTAGACTTCCACACTCACACTGTGACTCATGCACAATAAATATGTAGTTATAAAAAAAGGATGAAAGCATCAGAGATGTTTGGAAGAAGCCCTATCCATGAGGATGAAAGAAAGACAAAGAGGAAGCTGGTGCTCATTTTGTTTCACAGACTGTTTGCCCGAAAGCCTCCCTTTCTTCCCGAGGGCTGCTGTTCTTAATGTTAGTGAGCCAGCTGAAATACAAATTTCATAATAAACCCCACCAAATGCAGCTTTCACTGTTTTCTGAAACTGAGATAGAAGCGTGCAGGGCTGATGATTTTAGCAGTTTTATAACATGTCAGGAACCTTTCTCAGCCTGCCTCAGACGTTGGCATTTCTCTTCTGGTCAGAACAGCCATGACATTTCTGTTTGAACTTGGGACACATGGTCCTCTTCAAAAGCAGGGAGGGAAAGGAAGGCACAGTCACTCCACCCTTCTTTCTATTTTGGAAAAGTAATCTCTAGGAGCATCTCATTCTCCATCCCTCCCCTGAGAATATTTCCCCTCCTATGGATGACTTGTGGAGGATGCATTATATAAAATAAAACTTGAAGTCACAGAACGATATATTACAGCAGGGACCTACTTTGTGCCATAGTAGACATTTTAGGACCAGTGTGGTTTCTCTCCCAGGATAGCATAGGACAGATGAGATCTGCAGTTCCTTGGCTCTGGAGAAGATGGGCTTCTCACTGAGATGCAGTACTGAGTACTGACACTCAGACAGAGGCCCAAAAGCTGCACACTTACTCTCTGGCATGTTTATCTGGACCTATCACTTATACCATTTGTTTTCTAACTGAGTAGTAAATCAAAGTGAAAATCTGCTGCAGACTTTGAGTCTTTCCCAATGGTCCTTATGTGCAAGGCTTTCCCTTTAAGTTAGAACACAATGGGTAGTGGTGAAAACTTGAGACATTGGCCTGGTTCTACTAGAAGGACGGTAGGTTATTAGAGTGTGTATTTGAAAGGGATATTGGGACCTGGCTCCACCTCTTCTTTCTTCTTTGCTTCTGAGCTGTTGTGAGGTGAGCAGTCCCTCTACCCTGTACTGGAACCATCATGTGCTGTGCTATCACAGATTAAAGGCATGGTGCCAAGCAACACTGGACTGAAAAACTGTGAAACTGAGAGCCAGAACAGACCTTCCCCGCTTGTACGTTGATTTTGTCAGGTAGTTTGTTATCTTGGTGGAAGGCTAACATAAAGTCCAAATGTAATTTGCCCGGCTTATAATTCTTATAACCTGGGTTAGTCTTTAGTCATCTGGCCTTCTCTTGATTACTCAAGACTTGTAGGCTCCTTGAGAGACAAAAAGATTGGGAAAATGAGTATCTTACAGTAAAAAAAAAAAAATTAAATGAGAATCTGTTCTTATTTATTGGAGGTGGGGTGAGCCACATGTGCAATGGCATTAGTGCGGAGGTCAGAGGACATGGTAAGATAAGGTAAGCTGTATCTACAAATCAGTCTCTATTGTATCGCTTTCTGTTATTTATTAGGCAACTACCAGTGTGTGGGTGTAGGGAACACCCTAACCATGCCTCGTAGGGTGTGATCAGGGTGACATGGGGAACGTTTAAGAGTAAGGGGCATGCAGATGGGAGCCCCTTCTTCCCTTTCAGCATCGGCTTGCTCTACTTTGTTTCCTGTCAGCTAGCTAGGTTGCTCTGTAAGTAAGGTACCTCCCTAACAAATACCCTAAAACCTTTACCTGACTCCGTATTGGTAATTCACTCATTATTTGGTGTCAGAATCAGTGGGTATTACAAGCCTACGCCCCATTCAGGACTACACTGCTTGTCCACATTTTTCATGTATTGTAAGAGGACATTCCTCTCCATGGGTAAAGAACCCTAACCCTTGAATGTGAATCTTTTTTTTTTTTTTTTTTTTTGGTTTTTTCGAGACAGGGTTTCTCTGTGTAGCTTTGGAGCCTATCCTGGCACTCGCTCTGGAAACAAGGCTGGCCTGGAACTCACAGAGATGCGCCTGCCTCTTCGTCCCGAGTGCTGGGATTAAAGGCGTGTGCCACTAATGCCCGGCTTGAATGAGAATCTTATGATCTGTTTTAGGGCCCCATGGAGAGGAATGTCCTCTTACAATACATGGAGAATGTGAACAAGCAGTCCCTGCTGTGTTTCCTTGTCTCATATCATTTGGCCACACTCCCTTTTGTCCACTCTTACTTATCCATAACGATCCACTTTCATCAACAGATTTAGTATAAAAATATATATGTTTAAGTGTTTCTTTGGGAATTCATTTCCTTATGAAAATTCCTATGCCATATGAAATTTAAAATTGATGGTTTCTCTCTTGGTAATTTATCTTTCTCTGTATTGGACTCAACCATGAATCAAGAATAGGTGAAGGAAAAATATTTTTCCTCCCCTATATGTATGTCTCCAAATTTGAGTCAATTCTAGTCCCAGAAAAAGTTACACAATAATCCTGTCAGATTTATGCTGGGATTATTAGCAATCATATCTTATGGCTTTGATTTCTTTTGTCTCTAGGCAGTATTTCAAGGTTATGAATGTTGCATAAATCTAGTATGAATATTTACGTAAATAATTTTGTTTGCACTGTCCACTAAATATGTATTATTACTAACAAATTATAACACTTAATTGAAAGTAAAGACCCACTGTTTGCTTGCAGCTCTAAAGAGATGCACTCATTGCTTGCCAATCATCTCTGGGCACACTGCAGTGGTATGGAGGAGGAAAAAGATAATGCCCAGCATCTACCAAACAAGAAACAGAGAGGTCAATCAATATGGAGATTTTTCCAGTAGTCTTATCACAGGTGGTATCTGTCAGTCATCTTCTAGCAAAGGGACAAAAAGACAAAATGTCCTTAATAACTGGTGAGTAGGATCACCTGTAAAAAGGAAAACTTGTCCCTCATGTCCTGAGGAGAAATGGACCCACCCAAAATGTTGTGTAAATGAGCTCTTGGCCATTGGTAGGCTTTACATTCCCTTTTAGCATTCCTGAATTTTAGCATTTCTTGGCATCCAACAGTGACACAGAATACTTTTATTTGGGAATATATTTGGAAAGGATTCCAGACAGCCTAGGCAGCATCAATTGTACTCTGGGAGATTTTCACTTTTTTTTTTTGCATTCTGTAGCTAGTTGGCACTCTTCCAACTATGATGTAGAGTTATCATGAACTATAGGTTGTTGCTGCTGTTGTTGTTGTTTTCTCCCTTCTTTTCAGTGCACAGTGATTTTTTTCTCACTCAACTTCTTTCAGTTGTTCTAAGTTTTAATTTTATACATGCTCTTAACAGTCTGATTATATCTAAGCATACTCTAGCCTTTACATGCCAATGTTTGGAACAGAGTACATTTTATCAGTGTATTTAGTAATATTTAAGCACTGAGGATAGTTGGTAATATGGGCTGACTCATGAAACCTTTACAGTCTCATTGTCAGCATCTTCAAGAATGTCAGCCACCTACTACTGCTATATTTAAGTTTTAATAGTAACTGCCTTTGAACATTGGAGGACCCTCATTGTTCTTTTAATTGAGCAACTGTAAAAAGAGAGGTCTTCCTTAAGGTTTTCATTGTTGAGAAGAGACACCACAACCATGGCAACTCTTATAAAGAAAAGCATTTAGTTGGGGTGGCTTGCTTACAGTTTCAGAGGTTCAGTCCATTACCATCATTGTGTGGAGGCAGATATACTGCTGGCTCCATCTTGGCTAGCAGGCAACAGGAACTCAACTGAAATACTAGGAGTTATCCTGAGCACAGGAAACTTGAAAGCCTATGCCTACAATGACATACTTCTTCCAATATGGCCATGCCCACTACAACAAAGCCACACCTCCTAATAGTGCCATTCCATATGAGATTATGGGGCCAATTACATTCAAACTACAGCATTCCACTCCATGGCCCCTGCAGGCATAATTTTTCCATTCTGACCACCCTCTCCCCTTTTTGGCAGCTGCTTCCAAATTGCTACACAGAGACTGAGTATTATTTATAAATGCTTGACCTATATCTCAGGCTTATTACTAACTAGTTCTTACACTTAAATTAAGCCATTTCTATTAATCTATGTTTTTCCACATGGCTAGTGGCTTTACCTGTACTCTAGCATGTCCTGTTCCTCCAGCAGCTGGCTGGCATGTCCCTTGAATCTGACATTCTTCATCCCATCATTCTCACCCCATCATTCCTGCCTCACTTACTACCAGGCTACCAGCCTGTTAGCTTTTTATTAATCAATGAGAGTAATACATACTCATAGTATACAGAAGGATTATTCCACAGCAGGCCCCAATAAGCTTATAACAGTATCATAATGTAAAATGTATTTAGTCCAACTTCAAAAGTTCCCATAGTCTATCACAGTGTCAACAATATTTAAAAATTCAACGTTTAAAGTCTCTTCTGAGAATCATACAATCTCTTAACTGTAATACCCTATAAAATCAAAATCAAAAAGTAGATCACATACTCCCAACATACAATGGCATAGGATATCCATTACCAATCCAAAACATAAGGAAAGGAGCATAGTGAAGAAATACTGGACCAAAGCAAGACCAAAACCAAGTTGGGCAAACTCCATCCTCTGCATCTCCATGTCTGATGTCAAAGTGCCCTTTAGATCTCGAACTCTGTTCAGCTTTGTTGACTGCAACTCACTTCTTTCTCTTGGTCTGTTTCCACTCCCTGATATCAGCTCTCCTTCATGGGTATCCTGTGGCTCTGGCATATTTAACATCTTGGGGTCTCTAAGGCAATCCAGGCTTCAACTTCATAGTTTCATGAAATGGCCGCTCTAGGCTTCCATTCAGGGACACCCCGACACTTACCTGTGGCTTCAGTGTCTTTCTGTAGGCACAGAGGCAAATTCCATAACCCATTTTTTTCTATCCTTAACTCTGAAGCCAGAACCATGTGGCTGAAACTGCCAAGTTCTGCTGCTTACTGGGGCTGGAACATGCCTCCTCATTCAATTACATCTTTACCAGCTTGCTGTTTTCACTCATTGCCTAAGCAAGGGCTATCCTGAAACTTGCTCTATAGACCAAGCTGGCCTCAAACTCAGAGATCTGCCAGCCTCTACATTCCCAGTGCTGGGATTAAAGGTGTGCCCCATCACACCTGTTCTCAGCTTTTCTTTAATTCCCTTTTACAGTGGGAAACATCGCTGGGTGGAATCTTACCCTGAGGTCACCACTCCCTTTATTCCATATCTTAATGCACTTATCTCCTTGAACACAGGATTTAGCTTCATTCTACTTCCTGATGCTTTTTTTTTCTCCTCAAAATTTACATTTTTAAATTAGCTCTGTTCAGCTTCCTTCTTTTCATTATACATCTTTATTAGACTTACCACTAATATCCACACAGAGAGTCTAGACTAGGCTGTTTTGAAATGTCTTCTACCAATAGAATTAATCCAAAACTCTTTCCTTTAGCCTCAGGCAGACTCTTCAGACAAGAGTAAAAGGCAGCCACTTTCTTCACCTAAACATTACAAGAATGATCTCTAGGCAACATACTAAAATTCTTCTCTGAAACCTCTTGAGTGAGCCCCCAATAGTTCAAATAACTCTTAGTGCTTCCGTCTTCCCTGCTCCTACTAATATGGCCCATTAAGCAGTGATTAAAGCATTCCCCTGCTTTCATAAGCCAAAGTACCAAAGTCCAAATTCTTCCAAATAAACACATGGTCAAGGCCCATCACACCAATACCCCAGTTCCTGGTATCAACTTCTGTCTTAGTTAGGATTTCATTGCTGTAAAGAGATAACATGACCATGGCAACTCTTACAAAGAAAACCTTTAATTGGGGTGCTTTTCTTAAAGTTTCAGAGGTTCAGTCCATTATCATCATGATGGGGAGAAGGGCAGCATGCAGGCTGATGTGCAGGAGTAACTGAGAGTCCTACACTTTGCAGGCAAGAGGAGGTTGAGTGACATATAGGGTGATAACCGATATTCTGAGAATGGCAAGCCTCAAAGCCTGCTCCCCCAGAGTGACATACTTCCTCTAACAAGGCCATACCCAAGCCAACAAAACCATACCTTCTAATAGTGCCACTCCCCTTCATATGAGATTATGGGGTCCAATTCCATCAAACTACCACAGGAAAAGTTCTATCTTCTATATCTTTGGTTATTGCTTTAGGACCAAATACTCCTTGTAAGCAACTGAATGTGTGGACAAGCACAGTTTACAGGAGCAAGCAGAGAGCAGATGGACTCTGTGCTTTCCTTACTTCGTTGACTAACATAGACAAGTATTCTATTGTTAAGAGACGATCATTCTTCTCTTGGAACAAAGACAAGTAAGATGGATATTAACCTCAAATGTCAAATTAAGTATTTAAATCCTTGTTTTCTTTATATCTTCCCATGATAGTGTTGATAAATATTTGGTTCCTGTTTTTAATCTAAAAAAGAAAGGAAAATATAAATATAAAAGGCTATCACACAGCAAAATTAAAAGAAAGACTCTATATTGGAGGACATGGAAGAAAGGCAATCAACTAGTAGCTCAAACACAGCAAGTTAGAGTGGAAGGTTGAATAAAGGACAAGTATTTGAACTATATCTTGTGCTTTAGTCAAGACTGGTACAAGAACAGATAGGAAGGGACTTCAGAACCAGCAATATCTGCTACTCACACTGGTACAGTGGAGGCTGGAGCAATGGTTGTAAGGCTGTGTGTGGAAAGTTGACAACTCCTTTCCTATACATCTTCAGAGGCTATGATTCATTTACAGTTTTTTGCAATTAAATTTATTATCTATCTACCATCTATCTATCTAGTGTGTGTGTGTGTGTGTGTGTGTGTGTGTGTGTGTGTGTGTGTGTACACTTGGGAGTCTATGCTTGTGTGTGGAGGTCAAAGAATGACCTACACATATTCTCATGCTACCCTGTGGATCCTAGGAATGGAACTCATGTCATCCATTTTGGTAAGTGCCCTTACCTAGCCTTCACCAGCCCACTATTAGTTAATATTTTTTGAAAGACTCTACATACTATTATTAAACAAACCAATTAGTTCATGAGGAATGGATAATAGCAAATAATACCCCTATTTAAACATGACTGAGTTTAAATTTGAACATTTAAACATCTCCAGAGCTTAAAAATGTCCAGCTCCATCTGGTAGAATAGATGACCACAATTCAGCATTAACCCTCAGTCACAGATTATGTGTGAACCCTTACAGGCACAGCTTGGTTCTCCTCCAGTGTCTTCTCATGGAGTTGCACCTGCTTTTGTTACCAGTTATCAACTGTACCCATTGGGTAAACAGGATGATTTTGCTTTTGTTTCTTGGTCAGGAATTGCCTGATTAAGAAACTCATGTGAGAAGATAGTGGTAAGAAGCCCAATGATGTATGGTACACAATGGTACATGAAAGGAAAAGACTGATTCATTTTAAAAAGTATTTGGTTTAAATTCTGTGTGTATGTATGTGCACCCTAGTGTAAGTACCCACAGGGGCCAGAAGAGGATGTTAGAGCCCCTAAAACTGTTGTTATGGGTGAACTGCCCCATATGGGTCTTGGGAAGATGAGAAGAGCTGAAAGTGCTTTTAACTACTGAGTTACCTCTTTGCTCTCCCACCATAATTTATTCTTATACCAAAATTACCGATTATTTCTATGTCACTTTCTCCTTACATCTATACATTTTTTTCAGACATCTAAACCTTTGGCCTGTTAAAAATTTACGTTTATGTAAGGTGTCCTCTATTGAACCAATCATTTATTTAATTATGTGTATTTTCTTCTTATCTGGATTAGATGCCTCTTTTATATTCCAAATTCCTTCATTCATTTAAATTTATTTCCAGATTTTTTTGTTTTATGCCACTGCCCTGTCATTCACTCAGATCCTAGCACCATACAGCTTGAGTGACTCAGAATTTGAAATGTACTTTCTGTGAGGTTTTGCTAACTCCCAGCCCATCATAAACTCTCCTTACTCATCAGAACTGGCGTTAGGGTAGACTCATTCCTCTGGCTTCTTCTCTTCCACATTTAACATTTACCTAGAGTACACTTAGGACAAAGGAGGAATCCCTACAGCATGCTTAGCACCTGCCCTGTCTAAAGGAAAATCTCTAGGGGCAAAGCAAGAGTGCAGTACATTTCCAGAAACGTTGGCTCTGGATTTCAGAAAGACGATGATGAGAAATGGAACTCCATCCATCAGCACACAGAGCAAGATGAAAATTGCAGTCAAGGCAGACACAATTTTCATTCTGTTAAGTATGCTAACAACTGTGCATTAAATATTTAAAACTATGCTTATTTTTTCAGGCCCTTGGAATGGCTCAGACACTAAAGGCACCAGCTGCCAAGACTGACAACCTGAGTTGCATCCCTGGACCCTACTTGGTAGAAGGAGAGAACTGACTCTTTCTAGCTTTTCTCTAACCTGCACATTGCATCATGGCATGTGTGCACACACACGCATACACACACACACACACACACACACACACACACACACACACACACACGAAATGCACACATGCAGACACACACAAAATAAATAAAATATAAAGCTACTATTTGAAGTCAACTCTCATGTCACTACTGAAAGGTAATTTTTAGTCAATTAGCTTTCATATATGTTTGCTATGATGGTAAAATTTCATATGCAAAACAGTGTATAAAATGTTTTCCTGTTGCTTCCAACTTTAACACTATAGCTATACTAAACACACACACACACACCACATACACACACGGGTACTAAAAAACTTTTAGTCAAAAAGTTTTCAGTGAGTCTGTTAAAAATGAGCTATAATCATTTATACCTATAAGTCTGGGTTCATGTTTTGCTAAAGGTATGGAACAGTTATAAGAGCATAGATGTAGAAAACATCCCTTTCTATTTGTTGCTGGCAGTTTTTGGCACTTCTAGAAAGAAAAGAAAGAAGTGGATCACAAGATCATGCAAGAGTGATCAAAGCAAGTCCTTCCATCAACAGGGCGATTCATGCAAATCTCTGAACACCAAAGGCTTCCTCTAGCTAAGGAACTCTGCAAGAGGTCCCTTTGGAAAAAAAAAAAAAGCTGTCCTAGAAAGTGGAATCAGCCTCTCGTTTTTGTATGTATAACCTCTACACCTTCCCTATTCAAAGTGTGGTCAGTGAACCAGGAGCCTCAATGGCACCCAGTGACTTACCAGAAAGGCTGAAATCTCCAGCCTAGATCTAGAGAAGCACAAACATTTGAACAAGAGTCCTGGGGAATCGTAAGAGTAGGACTTTGAGAACTAACCAGTGTCTAATTGAACTGCTAAGGGGAAGTACCACCGAGCCCCTTCCTTTAGGGACTTCTTGTACCCTAGGTTGGGGACTCGTCTCTCATACATGTCAGGTGAACATGCCCCCCTCATCCCTCCCTCCTTCTCTCCCTCTTCCAGCTCTGTTTCTCTCCCTCCCTCCCACACAGCTTTTGTAAGACCTCCCAAAGGCAATTACGCCTTACACCTCTGAGTAAAATTCCACTGAAGCATGCCTTGATAAAAGGAAAGAAAATGCCAACTGACAATGCCAGGACTAGCATGCTCCTTTAGAAGTAAGATATGAAAATAGCCTAAACTGTCGACAAAACTCAGTCCAAAATCTAATTCATCACTTGGGATTTTTCTATGAACAATCTTTTGAACATTAGTGGACCCTTGATCTTTAAAACTTGTGGTATTAAACAGCGTACATTTCAGGCTTGAGAAGACAAGGGAAGCTAATGCTCTGAGGAAGCACCCAACACAGCATAAATGTGTGACAAACAGAAATCAAACCAACCTGTTTCCTGTCATACTAAGGGATCCTTGACAGCAGAACCTTTATGGTTAAAGGGGTGACAATGTCTGCCTCAGAGAGAGAGAGAGAGAGAGAGAGAGAGAGAGAGAGAGAGAGAGAGAGATCGCTATTGGATGTAAGTGTGTTTAGAGGGTAGTCTTCAGCATTTAAAGACCAAGGGTATGACTTTTCTGTGGAGCAAGCCCCAGGAGGGCTCTGTTTCATAGCGCCAGGCCAGTTTCAGTTCAGCCTGCACAAACATTTCTTAGGAAGCTTACCGTTAAGAAATTGCAAGGAATGTTGTTCTTTTAGTCATGTAACTCGGTCACTTCAAACTGAGGAGGAAATTTTATTTTACAGCCAAATTCTTTCTGTGGGAACATAGTAGACTAATTTGATTATTACAAAGTGAAAGGCAACAGGCAGAAACTCATTTTCGGCGTGGCAAGTGTCTGCCTTTGGTAAAGGAGGGTACACTGAACAGCAATAAAGGCAGAGCAGGGTGGGTAGACCTCCCTCAGCTCCAGTTCTCAGGGCCACAGTGAGAAAGGCACAATAGACTGCCTTTCAATGCTGCAGCTGTTCAGCCCCCGTGGCGCACCCACTGAGCTAAGGACAGCATTCCAATGCACTGGCAAGCCTTGAGGACCAGAGCTGAACCAATTTCCTGAAATCTATCAAAAATTGTAGAGTCACGCATAGAAAGGCCACACATATTTGAAATTACAATAGCTTAAAAATTATTTGAACGAGGAAGTACACACAGCTTACTTTGTCCTTTTCGTAGATTTGTAGGCTCCCTTGGGATTAAATTTCAATACAGCCCACCCTGCCCAGCCTCTACCCCACCCCCAGTTTGGCTTCAATGATTTCAACTTCCTGAAGTTTGGCACACTTGAATCTGACTCTCTTTGTGATGAGTTGCTTATGTAGACTGCCAAGCAGGCCCCAGTCCTATACATCTCTTCTTTATTCTATTCTCCTTTTAAAGGAGGAACCATAGTTAATGAGACTAAAAAGTAATCGCAAATTTAGGGGCAACTTTCAAAGTTTCTTCTTAAGATAGGTTTGTAGGGAGTCACTAGACTGGACATAAGAGAACAGATTTCACTTTTAGTTTTTTTGTTTGTTTGTTTTTTGTTTTTTTCTTTATTCTCTCTCTCTGTAATTGAGCTGTTTGTTTTTGAGAATTCTGGGGCATTGGTAGAATCTCTGCAGTCGCTATAAAATTTGGATTTTTTTTTCTCCTGAGGCACTGTGGTGAGATAGTTTTTGGAGATTTTTGAAAGTCCTGGTGGGTGGCCTCATTCATCACTGGGAGTTAAAGAAACTAGTACAAGATTCTCTGGCTGATTGTTTCTGGTTTCCTCCTGTAGGATATTGTAGCTAATCAACCAGAAGAGAAGTGTAAGTGAACCCTGGCACATTTGTATTTATCTCTGAAGTTAATGTAGGTAGGTGACCAAGTTAATGACTCACTTGGTTACTGTCAGTTTATGTTCCTATTTCCATGACCCATTGTTTTCTTTTTGTTGCTTTGCTTTCCTCAGCCTCCTCAGTTAGTACTGAGATTTCCTATCCTGGCTTAGCCCGAGCAATCCCATGGGAACACAGATTCCATTACTTGCCCTACGTAGCATCCAGCATGAGATGTATCACACAATGGGTCAGAGAATTAAAATGGGGCTGGTGAGGAGAAGGGAACCCTGACACACTCCCAAATGATCTCACAATTATCCTGAGACTTCAACGATTTCTTGATCCCCAGATCTCCCTCTTCAGTACCTTCCATAACCATTTATTCTGAATGAGTACTGGGATTCTCCCTTGAATCATTTGTTCTATATAAAAACTATATAAAACTGTCAAGGAACACCTCAACTACCACTTATAAGCAGTGAACATTTTCTTAACTTCAGCATTTGCAGTGGCTGAAGTAAAGAGGGCTGGTGTAAGGATCCCTTGGATTTCTAGAGTACAAAATCAATGACCTATCCCATCAGGCAATTACAAAGTAAATTCACCCCCCACTTGAAGATGAGCAGATTTCCTGATTTTCTCTATTATATAGTCTCCCTTGAAAAATCTTATGATTAGGAAGGAAACTCTAATGTTTTACCAGTTCTAAGTCTTGGAATTTTCATTTTCTGACTTCTCTGAAATAAAAGTATTTCTCATATGGAATGGGCACATGTTTGATTGCCAATAGTTTTTCTTCTTAGTGACACATCTTTTTAGTGACTCTTAGTAATCCAATTTTATAAGCATTTTTCTTAGATTTGATAAATTATAACACAACTTTGACAGTTTACTTTAAAGGAATTCTTCCTTTCAAATCTAGAATTCAGTAGGAATCACAGTCCTGGCTGTCTCTGTATTTTATGGTCTAAAAACAAAAACAACTAAAAATAAAATCACTTAAAATAATACAAGTTAAGGAAAAGCAAAAAATATTTTTATAATATAACATTTCCATTTATTGTCATTGATCTTGAGCTCTTGCCCATAGCTTTCTTCTCTGTTTATGTCTCCTTGACATGTTCACAATACATGGGTTTTGTGATGATAAAACAGTAGCTGTCAAATCACCACCAATGACTATACATTTCCACTTCCAAGAAGAAACACAATTTGTGTAGGATTGATGCATTCAGACAGATAAGTGACTGCGGTACTGAAAATCCGAAAAGCTCTAACTCAGCTGTGCCAGGGCTGATTTCTGCCAGACTCAGAACAATAAAATAGAGTGAGTGCTTCTAACAGCGTATACACCAGACTTCTTCAAGTATGTGTACAAAGGTCTTACAGTGTTCCTCTCACTCTTCGTGTTTAATCTTTGTCAATATTTGTGTTAGGTTTTGAACAAAGTTGGGAGAGAAGACACTTATTGACTATCAATCAACCAAAAGCCTTCATGGCTATTGACCAGGCAGGAATGAAATATGAAGCCAATTATCCAAACTCCCACCCACACAGTGAAGTGGCATCTGTCTTGTTTTCCTGTCTGTACAGAAACCTCATGTGTTGACTTTGGTCACAATTTGAACTTTGTTGTTTCAATAAAGTTTGAAATTCAGTGGCTATCACCTCTTTTCCAGAAAACTTTCTACAAATATATTTATCTGGCTATAAAAAAAAAAACTACATGCTTTTCCAAATGGTTTATCAGAGGCATTTATTCATATTGATTTTGTTTGCTATTAGCCCTCACAAAATTTTAAGACACGTGCAAATAGTTAAAACATCTTTCCTAGGTTTAAAAATATAGTCACTAGAGAAAAGTGATTAAACATTGGAGGTGTGTCATGAGACAAGGGGTATCACTTGAATGAAATTAAGGAGAATGTCTGCAGGTAAGTGTGAAAAATGATAGATTAAGGGGCTAGTGTAAGCGGGGACCTGCAGTTACTGCTTTGCTATAGAATGCAAAAGGATCTTTTCCCTCCCAGTGAGTAAGCTTCTGTGCAATAACTTTTATCATACTTTCATAATAAAATAAGAGTAGATAATCTAGAGCAATATTCAAAGCATAGATAATAGAAATATTTAGCATAATTCACTTCTAGTGAGTTTATGGATAGTGTAATAACCAACCAATAACCTTTTCAGGCAGAACTCAGGTCTCACCACAAAAGGTATGTGGAATAAAATGCCAAATTATATCATGGTAACCTTGAATGAAATATCTCACAGCTCTGTGGTGCCTTTTAATAGACAGTTATATCATAACTTCTTCTACATGTAGATACAACCTAAAAACATTATATGTGTGTGTGTGTATGTATGTAAGAATATGGTTGTGTGGGGCAGGGCAAAAAACAACCCTGGTTGTTATCCTCACAAACACTGCCCATCTCTTTCTAGACAGGGTCTCTCACAGGCCTAGAATACATCAATAGGGCCAGACTGGCTGGTCATGTGTCCCAGGCATCCGCCCACCTGTCTCCATCTCAGCAACACTGGGGTGGTAAATTTGCCTCACTACATGCAGCCTTTTCACAAGGGTTCTTCCAATTGAACTCAAGTCCTCAAACTTGTGAGGCAAACACTTTACTGAGGGTGGTACCTGCACAGCCCTTCACTGCCCTGGCTCTGACTTTGACTCTGGCTCCCTCTGTAGCAATCACTCTCTCTGTGTCTGCCTGCATGTAATTCATTACTCAAGTCCCAGTTATAGCACTTATCTATGCCTCAGTGAACTGTTATGCAATTGCTTTGGGTCTCAGTTTTCTTATTTGAGAATTGGAATGCCACTTTCTATTCTTTTTTACTACTTTTTTTATTGAATGGGGCTTGGCATGGTTAGTGGTACACCTTTAACCTCAGCCTTCCAGCACTCTCTATATGAGTTTGAAGCCAACCTGATCTAAGACAGAGAGATGGCTTAGTAGTTAAGAGGCCAACCTGGTTCATAGTAATGGTTTAACAATTCCTGGCTCTTTGGTGTTTCCCAACCTGATGCAAGCATCCGTCCCCTTTATTCCCACTGCATCTCCCATATGAAAGTAGCAGTTCTGGTATTGAAATGTGAATATGATACAGAAAATAATTAACTGCTATCTATGTTCTTGAAGAAATTACATGTGGTTTAATTTCTGCCAAATCAATTACTTTACCCATTTAGCTCACCCCATTTGATGCACGATAGAGAGCAATGAACTAGCATTTTCAATTTTTATAATGTATAGGCTGTCATTATCCTTTAATCTATAAAAATCAACTTAGTCTAAGTAATTGTTCTGGAGCACCCCCAAAAATTCCTCTCTGCAGATGAGTCAGCGCGTTTCACTCAGTAATTCATCCTTGTAACAGTGGTTGGGTGACTTGTTCTGTCCCTTCTGTTATTTACATGTAAGTGGATATCTCAAACCCTTTTGGAATTTTCTCTATCTTCTATTTCCTTCCAGGGCACTTTGCCAGGTAAATTCCCATGCCTATTATGTCCCCATTTTTTTTTCATAAAAATGCATCACAAACATGTTCAGTTGGCTTTCCCTACTGTATGCTGCACCATGGACCATTTTTATTGTTGGAAGCAAGGAGTTTGTAACAAAGACCCTTCAGCCAGACTCACTGAGTCTTATAACAAAGAGACAATATGACCTTGGGCAATTTGCTTATTGCTTTAACTTCCTCATCTGTGAAACAAGTGAATAAGTCAATTGAGTGAGTTAATTTGTATAAAATGCTTAAAATGGTGCATGAGCCATAGCACATGTTACAATAATGCTTGCTGTTATGACTGTTGTGATACTGTCAGATGTACTTACAGTTTTGCCATTCCATTAAGTTAGACATTGGGAAGCAAAGCCACATAGCAAAAAGAATAAATATAGACACAGGCAGCTGCTGGTGACGAAAGGGCAGTGGTGAGAGGAGGAGTGCTACAGGAGGATATGTGGATGACATTTCATTTAGTGGATGGAAATCAGAAAGCTGTGAACTATTGACTATTTCCCCACTGGAAGCTCACCTAGCACCTTCTGTACCATGAAAACATGTCCTCAGGGGGAAGTTTTCAGGTTAGTTCCATTCATGTCCTCTGGGCCCTGTGCCCAAAGTGCCTGGTATTTTCAGCAGTAGGGACTTACCTTCTACCTCATGCAGTCAATGAAGGGTAATAGAAATAGTCTGTAATGTTGTGGACAGCCCTGACCAACAACTTTAAAGACAGCCTCTCTTGCAAGGAGTTCTGTTAGATTGTCTATGGTTCTTTGAGATGGCATTGTCAACTCAGTTAGAAAAATATCATTTAAACTATTTTTTGGTAGATGATTTTTTTCAGGCATCCTTACTGTAATTTTACCCATCTCTCTTCTTCTTCTATGTCTATCTCCATCTTCTTCCCTAATTCGGCATCCCTGTCTTTCCCAGTTTCTCCACTCTGCCTGCGATGGTCCCTTTTTACTTTCTTGGTTTCTGCAGCAACATGGCTGCCTAAACATGACCTGAACAGGATGACATCAATAGACATACTACTGTGGAATGGGAACGTTCATAAGGCTTCAGCCTGAAGGAGGTACTACATGCTGAGAGCAGGAAAAATCATAGTGTTCCTCAGAACACACCAATTGGTTATCCCAAACCAAATTGTCAACCCTCATAGCATACATGCAAGTAACATATGGGCTGAGTAATTTACGTGCCTGTATTTAGGAACACACAACAACAACAGCTTTTTTAAAAAGTAGCCATGAATTTGAAAGATAGAAGGCGTTGGGTATACATGGGAGTCTTTTGGAGGAAGGAAAGGGAAGAGGAGATGATGTAATTATATCATAATCTCAAAAGTATTAAAAATGAAAGACAAAGAAATCTGAGAAAAATTGTGGAAGAAATACAGGACAAGGTTACCTAGGAAAATATCATTAACTAGTATACTACATTAAAGGAGGGATTTCTTTTTATATTAAATAAATTACTTATTTATTTACATCCTGTCCACAGTTTCCTCTCCATACTCTCCTCAAAGTCCTTCCCGTACCTCCTCTCTGCCCCACCACCATCCTCTCCTTTTCTATTAAAAAAAGGGAGACCTTCCATGGGTATCTACAGAACATGACATAAATCAGTTGCACTAAGACTAAACACTGCCCCCGCCCCATATCTTGTATTAAGGCAGGGCAAGGCAATCCAATATGAGGAATAGTGTCCCAAAAGCCAACAAAAGTATCAAAGACAGCCCCTGCTCCCACTCTTAGGAGTCCCACAAGAAGAACAAGCTGTAGAACTGTCACATATATATAGAGGGCAGAGGTCAGTCCCAGACAGGCTCCCTGATTGTGGATTCAGTCTCTGTGAGCTCCTATGAGCCCAGGTTAGTTGAGTCTGTGGGTTTCCTTGTGATTTCCTTGACAAAAGAGGTATTTGAAAGTGCTAAGGACTAATAAATTGGGGGTGGGTGGAGTGCAGTAAACATATTTGACAAGAAAGGACAAAAAACATCCACTTTCAGTATACTGAAGATGAGCATGGTTCTGAAAGAGGACCAAGTATAGATCTCCCCTTGGAGAAGTGAGGAACTCACGAAACTTCATTACTGTATTACCAACAGGCAAGAAGAGTGCTTATGTGACAACCTAAGGAAGTAGGGGTGATATGAGGCACATGAGACAGATAATGATATGTACCTTTAATGAGGGACTAGGCAGGAGGTCAGGACAGGAGTTTCCACCTTCAAGGCTCTCCCAACAATCAGAAGTGTGACCTATGCCATCTCCTAGTATTAGCAGTGATCTCTGTGGTGTTTAAAGTTCTGTTCATTATTAAATCCTGATGCTGATTTATGCCAAAATGAAGAGTAAGTAGGTAGGAGGTATAATTGCCAATGGACCTTTGAAGTAAGAAAAATGAAAGCAAAAGTCATCTCTGGTCACTAACAAAAATGAGCTGATAACACACAAACACATGGGAAAATAACTCATGTTGTTTGCAGCCAGGCACAAAAGTTGAAACAATACATTCTGTGTTTATATGAGTTGCACAAACAAAGGAAACTTGAGTGTTCAAGGTCAGGGGCTATATTGTCCTAATTGGGACGAAGTTACACAATTGTATGCATAGATTAGGGTGATGAAACTGCAGGCCAGACTTGTCTTTTCTGTTTTAAGTAGGATCTCAGTCACTACATCTGTCTCCCCACCCTCAGGTATCACGTGTGTATGTGTGTGTGAGAGAGAGAGAGAGAGAGTGTGTGTGTGTGTGTGTGTGTGTGTGTGTGTGTGTGTGTGTGTGTTTGTGTGTAACATTGGGGAGTAGCCCCAGAATTTTGCTGTATGCTAGACGAGCATCCTGCCCCTGAGCTATCCCCTCAACCCCTCTTTATTTTTATCTCTGAAACAAAGTCTTGCTAAATCTATGGGTCTTGAGATTGTTATATAGTTCAAACTATCCTCAGTCTGTAATCCTCCTTCCTAAACTTGTGGAGTAGCTGGGATTACAGACTCACTCATTACACTTAGCTGTTTTTGTTGTTATCTTTTGGTTTCTTTAAAGGGGAAATTCTTCCTCTCCAAATAAAACTCAAAGCAAGGAGTTGATAAACTTGGAGCAAGCAAATCTATGCAGACAGTACCCAGATAATTGACAGATGAATAAATGGTTATGTTAATGACTTTAAGTAATGAATGGTCACTATCACTGAACATTTCTTTATTTGTATTGAAGGGATCAGCTCCCCATTTCGGCAGCCATGACAGTAACACATGTTTGCCACGACCTTGCCTTGGTCACTAAGAGGTCAGATGCCTGCCTCATGGCAAGGAACCAATCAGAAGTTAGCTAGTGGTGCTGTGCTTTACGACTCTGGGAGTACTTTACGGACAAGTGCACAGCAATGACCTGCAGAACATTGCAACCACCCTGGGAGGGCCTATGGGCCATAACAACCAGTTGACCAATCAATACAGGGCAAGCCCTCCAAGCGTGGAGGCACACCAATCCTGAGCCTGTGCATACCCCTAGATATTCCCCTTACACTGCCCTACAAGATCTCTATGCAGCCGGTTCGGGCTGTCTTTTGTAGCCATCCACCATGGTGGATATATGAAAGACCCAAGCTAACATGGGGTTAGCTCATTAAACTACTTTAATAAAGCCTCATGCAGTTTGCATCAAGCTTTCGACTCTGCCTAGTGATTGGGGTGACCATGGTCCTGGGCTAAGACCTCAGAGGCCTGAGCTTTCCGGGGGTCTTACTGTATTAGTTTCTTCCATATGCTTTATATGCTATATATCATTATAAACATTAGATAATGGTTTTCAATGAGCTCTGCTAAGTATCCCAATGGTTCATGGAAAACTTTCCAGGTCAATCTGGGATGAAGAGATGACCTAGCACTTGAGCTGCCTGTGTTTCCCTGCCCTTATATCACCTAAGGAAGCACTAGTTTAATTAATTTTTTAAAACTGGTTGTAAGAGTTGGTGGATAAACATGATTCTGCTATTTGAAAATACTATAGGAAGATATGTATAGGATAGGTAGAGACTGCATGTCATCTCCAAGTATCATTTTAAAATACTATACAAATAAGACTCAAGGACTTTTAACTCTAACTTTCATATATTTATTTTTAAAATATAATTGCATGTGTTATTAGATAAAGCTTATGGCCTTTTACATAGAGTCCTGGGAAGCAATGCAAATATTCTGTGCCTGTTTATGTTACTCTTAATAATTTATTTCATATTAAAGGTCCTGTGCTTGTTGTTGGGTGTCATAAACCATGAGCTACATAGTTCCTGTCCTTCAGGAGTTTAAAAGTCATCACAGAAGGCCCCTGAAGTCAAAACACAGGGCTGTGTATTTTCAGTTGTATGTGTGTATGTTTTTTCTTTCTTTCTTTCTTTTTTTTTTTTTTTTTTTTTGTACTAATTCTTGGTTCGGGTTTCCCCCAAAAGGGAAAAGCTTCATTTCAGCTCTTCTCTGACAGGATTTTTGTCATTTGTTAGGAATTCCAGAGCAAGGTGCACATCTAAGACAATTGAAATCACAACATAATTTTGTGAGTGTTTTATGGGCCATTCATCCTACTGTGATTTCTTATTTATTCAGTTGTGAGGAATGGAAGGAAGTAGCTATGATGATCACCTAGTGCTATAATCCTAGCCATGTACCACACCAACTGGAGCTTCCTGTTTTCAAAGCCTTTGACAGCCACCTCTGTCTTCCCACCAACCGTGCTCAACCCCTCTCCATCTGTGGGGCTGACACTGATGACACTCAATCGGCCTTTTGTTTTCATACCTCTTCAAACTTAAATATTGTTCTCCTTTTTGTGCTTACTCAGAACTTACTCCTGTCATGGGCATGGCCGAGCCTAGTAAGGTTTCATTTTCCCAGGGAACTAGTGGCTATTGGGGAGCTTCTAATTAAATAAGTGGCAAAGGCCTTATTTAGTGTGTGTGTGTGTGTGTGTGTGTGTCATAGAAGAAGGAATGTTGGCTTTTAAAGTATAACTTACCTTGATTAATAAAGCTACCCAGCTTTATATGTATATCTTCTTTCTTATATATCTTCACTGAGGTACTTAAACCACCCCAATTAAAATAAATATACTTAAAACGAATTCTCTTAAATTCTAATTCTAATTCCTTTTTATAAAATTTTCCATAAAAAATCCCATCATGGGCTGTCTTTGTGCTTGCCTCCCCTCTTTGATGACTTCATTATTTTTTAGTCTCTGTTCTTCATATAGACTGACTTCCACTTATTGGCTTAATATTGGATATTGACAACCAGGAAGGACCTCTAATTTGTGCCTTTGTGCCATAAATGTTATCAAAAGTTGAACATTTTTGTCATTTGTGACAGGGTGACTCCTGCTCTGATGGGCAAGGAGTCTCTCCCTGGATACGATTAGCTAAGTGGCTTCTGGAATTGCAGACTTCTGTACTTCCCTACATGCTTGCCTGCCCTCAAGTTCATTTTCAGCCTTCCATTTCCTCTTACCTCAGGAGGAGCCTCCTGTCACCCTTCTTTTCTTGTAATCTCTGGTTATAATTTATTTTATTGTCACACTTTTCCATGACTTTCCTCTTGAATTTTACAATTTATTATCCTTTAGGGAATTAATGTTTGTACTTTTTAGCCACAGAAACCTTTGTTCAAGTAAAACATCATGCTGCAGTCAAATGTGGGAAACAGATAAGTCTCCAGCTGCTCTTGGGAGCCAGAAGTTGGGAGGTGGCCTAGGCAGGGGCTGGACCCATGCCTCCTACAGTAACCCATAGGGGGTTGCTTGTCCTTGGAGCAGGGCCTGGAAGTGGCTGATTCATAGGTGGATTCTGGCTGCCCTTTTGAATCATATGAGGAGCTTCCTCAAGAAACCCCTCCCCAGCCTCACGAAAGAGCTTATGATCTAACCATGGGTTTATCACTCAGACAACAGTTTGTTTTCTTCATGGCTTCGAAAATGCTAATGTGGATCCACAGATAAGAACCACTCTTTAGAGTAAGGCCTCTCCCCCAGGAGCGTCTTAAAATCTTCCAGGTTCTGACTTTGTGCCAGGAGTGTGACCTCAGGTGACACTGCTTTGGGGCTCTAGGGAATGCATTTTCCCTGCTCTGAAGAACCGGTGAAATTGGACAGAATCATACCACATCTGCCGACGTCTAAGAACTTGGCCTCCACTCATTTGCTCTTTTATAACCAATATTTCTGACTTATAAAGTATAATTTTATTGTTCAGAAGTATTATCATGGAAGCTATTTGTGGCAGGCTTTTGGAGTCTTAGATTATGGTTTCTTCTTTGATTAAGTTTCTGTTTCTAAATCTGCCACAGTGTTTTGCTGGGCAGTAATTGTGTTGGAGCCAGCTTTCCCAAATTATAAGAACAGTGGAATAACTTGCCAAACACGTCTTCTTTTAAAACGAACAAATGAACCATTCTTATATGGATGTCAAAGTGTGTGTTATAGTCCCTTGGCCGTGTTAAGCGAGCTGGAGCAGAAGAAGGCTTGGAGCAGACCTAGACGGAATTGCATAGAGAGCATCGCTAAGCTGCCCTTGGCCTTCGAAGAGATCTGGGAAACAAGCAGTGAAATATCCACTTTATGACAGCCACTGGAATAACTAGCTTTACAAAAAGAAGTTGATAAATGGGGGTCCTCAGGGGGCTTGAGTAGCTGCTTACCACTTAACTGCTTGGAGAACTGATACAGGCTCAGGGACTGAGATCACAGTGCCTGTGAGTTCCAGCTGGGTGTGTACAAGGCATCCCCTTAAACTGAGAAGTCCAAGGCAGGGTGAGCTTCAGAATAGAGGTGCCAATTTTCTCTGATAAACATTAATGTAAGTAGGTAGTGGCCAAGATCGGACAGAGGCTTACACTCGATGCTTTACATACCTTCAGTTGGTGTCCTTTGACAAGTTTTAGTTTGAGAAAGGGCTATTTGGCCTTGGCAAGGTTGTCAACTAGTAAGAGTTGAATTGTGTCCCTGAAAATTCAAGTTATACCACACAATATCTCTGAAATAAAGTCTCATTTGGAACAAACTTGTAGATAATTTGTTACATTGAAGTCAGGAGAAGGGACACTAATCTAAAGTGATGGTGCTCTCATTAAAAATGAGAACTTTGAACACTGAATACACACACACACACACACACACACACACACACACACACACACACACACGGTGAGAAACATATGATAACAGTAAAGGAAGAGGTAACACTTCCACACTCAGGAGTCAACCCCACTAGCCCTAGTATTCTATCTTCCAGGAATGTGGTACAATAACATTCTGTTGTTTAACTAGTTTTGTGGTAGTTTATTACTGTATCCCTAGCAAGTTAAGACCCTGACCTTGCTTTTAGCAGAAATAATAAATGTAAATGTCTTGGAGCTATAGCTATTACCAATGAAAATGGCCTTTGGTGTCTCTCAGAATTTAGGAAAGCAAAGACCAAAGCTCTGTGTTTCATCTGAAAATGAAATAAAAATTCTAATTGTGAGGGCTAACAACTATCCCATCTGTCTTCGTTGGGGTTACTATTGCTGTGATGAACGCCATAACCAAGGCAGGTTAAAGAAGGAAATGTTTAATTATGGGCTTGTTGACAGTTTCAGAGGGTTAGTCCATAATCACCATGGTGGGGAGCATGGTGGCAGGTAGGCACACATGGTGCTAGAAAAGTGGCTGAGAGTTCACAATTGAGCAGCAAGTTGCAGTCAGAGAGAGACTGGACCTAGTGTGGGCTTTTAAAAACTCAAAGCTCCCCTCCCCCAGTGACAAACTTTCTCTAAGGCTACACACACCCCAAGAAAGTTACACCTAATATTTTCCAAATAGTTCCGCTAACTTGGGAGCAAGCATTCAAACATATGAGCCCATGGGACCATTCTCATTCAAACCACCACACCATCCGTATTCTTATGAATGTGGTCTGAGTTATGACTCCACATTTCAGAAAAACAGATTGCATAAGAATTATACTTGCTACAAATGCTAGAAATAAGGTCGTCATGTTGTCCCTCTTGTTGAGAAAGTCTTAAGTTTAATTAGAGAGCTGTTGGCTATCACCAAGGTATGTGTGCCACTACTTTACCATTTAAGGTTATTGTGCTGTTCTGGTCACCGATATAGTTTACAGGCATCATAGCTGGGTAGGACTGTTGGTTACCTCCCTCTTTTGGAAACTTGCATAGTGCATTATGATACTAGAAACCTAGCTAACTACTCACTGATAATGAAGTCATGTTTATGGGAGGAGAATCTACAACTATTAATTTACAAAACCAGTATCAACCCTAATAGCAATATATAAACATTTGTCATAGCCACAGATAAAGATAAAAAAACTCTTCATCAAGGAAACATCTCTTTGCAACATACAGAGACCACTACAGAAAATCATAACCAACCAAAATGTAGAGTTGTAGAGATCCATCCCAGTGGATCCATCTACCATATACTCCCACACCTAAGACTCAGGGACCATTGTGGAAAAGGTCTTGAGGATCATGAAGGCATGAGGTTGTGTTTCATAGTAATAGCAGAAGCTGCACCCATCAAGTCTCACGAATATGATGGGTCAAACATAAATTAAAAAAGATGACACCAATGCACATACCAAATCAAATGGAGAAAAGACCATGAAGCCTCAATCCTACACAAAGAACGATAGGCAACTGAGGAAAGCTGGGAGCTGGAGAGTGTTCTTCCCCAATGAAGGGCATACCAATTGGCTGTCCAGTGCCAAATAACCGGCCCTGAAACATACATACAAGAAGCACCATACAGGTTAAATAGGCTTTGTTTAGAAAGAAACAGCATGAATTATAGATCAATATCATTTATGAACATAGATGCAAAGCTTACAAACCCAATTCAAGAACATATTAAAAAGATTAATCACCATATATATTAACAATTAATGACTGTATATAATAACAATTAGTGAAAATGGTCATGAGTTTGAAGGAGGATGGGGAGGAGTATAAGGGAAATTCTAGAGGGAAGAAATGGAAGGAAAAATGTTGCAACGAAAGTCTAATATCAAAAGGTAAGTATAAAAGGAATCAGAAAATTAAGGAGGAGGAGAAGAAAAAGAAATTGAAGTAGATAGGATTCAAGCTGTCCCTCTAGCAGATGGAAATTTCATCTCAGAGCTTTTGGGCCTAGCCCAGCTGATAGCCACATATGTGTGTGTGCTTCTACAGAGGGTCTATGTGGTCCCTTGCCCTATGCTACCTTTCTGGCCCAGGTCAAGCTGGGTGCTGCACAAGGGTGTTTTCTTGGATCTCACCCAAGCAGTGTTCTTAAGACTGGCTCTTAACCCCTTGATATACTTAATTGAAGTTATAATAGTTTCTCTAATAAAAAATCAACACTGATCTGTTTACTTCTTCCTGACTTGAAATTAACAGAGTTTGGTAAATATAAAAAACAGAAACAAACTTTTACAATATGCAGACATGCTAGAATCACATATCAGACATAGAACCAAAAAAACAAAATCCACATACCCCAGGTCCCATTACAAACTACAAACAATGTGATAGACCAAGACAATACACTCCCTTTAAAGAACAACAGCCTTATATAAATGTTCTCCAATGGGAATTACTTGGATGAAATTGAGGACATATGATTGAAAAGAACAAATACAACATGATTAAATAACTTTTGGAATTCAATGATGACATAAGAAAAAACCTTCATGAACTTGAAGAAGACAGAAATAAACTTAAGTGCAAGAAAACAAACAAAAGCTAATGAAATTCAAAGAAACTGATTTATTGGTGTGTATGAGATATATGACCTACCATAGTCAAATCAAGATGAAACAATTTAAATAGACCCATAACTCTCAGTGAAATAGAATCAGTAATGAAAAATAAATCTCTAAACTGAAAAGGCCCAGGACCAGAACAATTCAGTGTATAACTCTACCAGACTTTCAAAGAACTGACACAAATATCCCTGAATTTATTCATCAAAACAGAATCTTAAGGACATATCCAAATCCTCTTCACAAATCCATTACTATCATTATTTCCCTAATACCCAAACAATATATAGAGCCACCCAATAATGAAAATCACAGACCAATATAATTTCTGAACATAGATGCAAAAAAATGCTCAATAAAATACTTACAAACTGAATTTAAGATCACATTAAAAAAAGATTAATTTACAATGATAAAATAGGCTCATCCCAGAGGTACAGGGATGGTGCAACATATGTATATAGATAAATGTAATCCACCAAGTAATCAGGCTGAAGGACAAAACATGATCATCTATTTGATACAGAAAATGCCTTTGATAAAATTGAACACATCTTTATGATAAAAGTTCTAAAAAGATTAGAGATTACAAAGGACATACCTAAACATAATTTGCAGCAATCCTATAGCCAACATCAACCTAAATGGAGAGAAATGCAAAGCATTTCCACTAAAGTCAGGAACAAGACAAGGATGTTCACTCTCTTCATACCTATTCAATATTAATTAGGGAAGAGATGGAAGAGAAGGGTAAATGAGGGACTATGGAGAGGCATAACAAACATTAAGGCCATTTAAAAAAAAAACATATGAAAACCTACTACTGTAGAAGTTTCCTACAATGTATACATATTAAACTGAGTCACTAAATAATAGGGGGGAAATGATCCAATTAGACATCTTAGGCCATGGAGTAAAACCTCCAGCATCAGGAAGGGTTCACATCATTTTGAAACCTCCAGCGTCAGGAAGGGTTCACATCATTTTGAGCCATTGGCCAAAGTGGCTCCATGGAAATGTCCCAACTTCACAGACTATTGCCAAGGAAATTGGTCACTTTTCAAAACCTGATGGTAAATCCCTATTGCTGAAGACAGCACATACATATGTCATTGAGCATGGAGAAGTTGAACGAACTGGAAGTTTCACTGCCTATTGAGTTATTATTCTCTGTACTGGAAGGTACCCTGCACAGTTACTTGAGGAGAAAGGCAATTATTAGTATTTCCCAGGTATAAACTCTGTGACCTACAATAGTGACCTGACTGCAGGATACAATGGTGTAATAATGGCACATATGTTATTGGAACAACCAACCACTTTCTGATTGTAATTATGGCCAATTCCATGACATTGAACCCATACCTGACACTGCTAAAATGGCCAAGAACCTGAGGCTAGATAGGTCATGGGCTTAGGGGAAAACCCAATACTATTATTCTGCTAAGGAGCAGCCATAAAATAACTCCTAATTACATATTGCTATAGCATAGATCTCACTCAGGCCTCAGCAGAAGAAGCTGCAGAGGCCCACTGATGGGGGAAGTCCTTCTTTGTATATGTTTGTCCTATTGGTTGATAAATAAAGCACTGTTGGCCAATAGGGAAGCAAGATAAGTGGGGCTAGGAGTCAAGGAGGATTCTGGGAAATGCAATAAGAGGAGTCGCCATGTGATCCCAGGAAGAGAGGACAAATGCCACTGGTGTCCTTGATTAGATAAATCTTTATAAAATATATAGATTAATGGTTATGGTTGATACTTAAGACAGAGCTAGCAAATAAATCCTAGTCATTGTCCAGCAGCATTGTAACTAATATAAGACTCTGTGTATTATTTGGGGGCCTAATGTGGCAGCAGAACTCAAGTGGCTGGAGCAAAGAGTTATTACAACCCACAACTAGATAATTTGTAGAGATTTAGAGATTTTGGAACACAGTACTAAATGGGGTGCTTTCATCAAAATCTTTCCCTCTAGTCTCAGGGTTTAATGCAGAAGAGGAAGTGGAAAGATTTCAAGGACCATAGAGGATGCATGTTTCCAAAGAAACAGTGTCTTCCAGACACAACAAGACTGATGCACATAGGCACTCATGGAGTCCTTGGCAGCGTGCACAAGGCCTACTCAAATTCAAGCCAAATAAGGTCGCAGCACTGAAAAGGAAAGTAAACACAGACTCCTATGCTATATGAAGAAATTATCTGTAATCAATACCTACTGGAAAAGGAAAAACACAATCAGTTTCTCCAATGGATTCTCACTGGGTCTATTATCCACACTTCATGTCAGGCTTCATGCCTGTGAGTAACTGGCCAATATAAAATGAACTCACTGCTATTTTGTGCGCTTTCTACTTCATTTTTCTGGTTTTTGTTTTGTTATTGTTCTATTAGTCTTTTGCTTGGTTGTTTTGATTTCTGTTTTGTGGGTTTTTATTTTGTGTATGTGTTTCTTTTTTAGGTAGAGAGAGTAAAAGAACATAAAGTTGGATGGGAATGAAAGTGAGGGGGATCTGGGAGAAATTATGGCAGGGCAAAACATGATTAAAACACTGTATAAATGATTATTTTTTAAATTGTCATTTAAGAGTTTGCTTGCTTGCACTTGAGAGTCATATTAGTATAGGTTACTTTAGTAATTCAACCTCTTTTATTAAGGGCTATAGACAATCTGTTTAATGCTAAAGATTCACATGTTTCTTGTAAAAGGACAATAGCCCTTTTCTATTTTCTATTGCTTATTAGAGATAGACAATGCATATTAAATGCTTAGCCCACTCCTCAAGCTAAGAGACATGTTGCTTAACAGCAGGATGTTTGGGGCCTGTGTTTGTTTTAGTTACAGGTCAGAAGAGAATAAGGATCCAGTGATGCCGAGGAGATCACAGGAACAATTGGGGTTGCCTGTAAGAAGGGATAGCGTTTCCTAAGGAACTGACCATACTCAAATAGAAGGTGGCTTAGAAAAGAATATGAGAGGGGAATAACTGAATCCTATGATTTGTACTCTAAAAAAATAAAGCTTGAGTGAAGATCAGAAGGCAAAGAAAGCCACTAGTTAACCATAGAGGTCTGGAGGTCTGTGCAGACAGACAGGAAGTGATATGGTTGGGCAGAGAGCAGAATATAAGGTAGGGGAGTCAGGAGCTCCGCCTCTTTCTGGTCTGAGGATTTTGTATTGTAGAGGTAAGATCTCTAGTGGCTGGTTGCTCTGTTTTTCTTAATTTTTGCCCTCTAATATCTGACTCTTGGTTTTCATTATTAAGTGCAATTAGAATGTATGCTATAGAATCCTAAAAATAAAATAAGGCCATTTACATAATTGCACATGAAATTACATACATCTACTAACAGAATATGCTATTCAGGAGGAAGGGGTTCCTTCCTTAGTTACATTTACATTTTTCTGAGTTCTCTGGAGATAATATAATATAGTTAAGACAATAAGTTACTAAGGTGATTATTCTAAAAATGTGATGCATCTCCCTACTCACAGGCTATTTTCTTTACTTCATGAATGTTCTACATGCTCAGTTCAATAATTCTCAACTTTTTTGTCTGTATTGTATTCCTAAGAATACAAACATGAATGAGTGTGCTCTCACACACAAACACACACACACACACACACACACACACACACACACACACACTTGCTACATATTATACATATATATATATATATATATGTACATGTATCTATCTATCTATCTATCTATCTATCTATCTATCTATCTATCTATTTCCCCTTTGTTGTCCTTTTCATCATGAACTGTCAATTGCCCAGTTATACAGTGATCTTCTTAGGTTCTCTTTATATGGTCCAATTAATGTACAGTAAGAGTTAGATTCTTACTTTACCATTGAAGAACCAACTCTCACCCTTTGATTTGCAAGCCACTAACCCCTGTAGAAAATACTTAGGTTAGGCTAATAGGGAGATAAGCCAAACCAGAAATTTGTAGAGAAGGAAAAACAAGCCACGTTATTAGCAAACATATTTCATAATACAGATGCTAGTTTAGCATCTCTCATCTTAAGAGTTACATTAAGTTCAACAAATGCTTCTTAGATTCTAGACATATTCTGGGGTCTATGTTTTGAAAGTGGTGGTGATGAGGTAGTATATGTACAGAGTACTTTCAATGTATAGTATCTATTTCCTAGATAAAATTTGTGGTGGACAATTGTTTTATTCTGTTTTCTTTTCTGATTAAAAAAAATCAATTAGTGCTGGAAAGATGGTTTTGTGTTTAATAGTACTTGATGCTCTTCCAGAGGACCTAGTTTGGATTCCCAACTCCCATGTGGCAGCTCACAACTGTCTGTAACTCCAATTCCAGAGGATTCAATTGCCTTCCTTTGGCAACCATGGATATCCAGCACACACATGCTCTACAGATATACACATGCATTCAGAACACCCACACACATAAAAATAAATTAATTATAGACTTAAAAATTAATCATAAAATAAGAAATTTATCTTATTACAAAAGGAAGACTTCTCCAGATGCTAGTATTATGGGATTAAAAGGACCTTAGTAGATATCACTTTATGCAGACTTCTTGGATTTTTAGGCACATGTGAGAGGTGACTGATCTTGGCTATATAGACTATATCTATTCAGCCATTCAAGTAAAAATAATCAGACTGGAGCCAATGCACAGTATGTGCCACCAGGACTAGGCCTAGGAATTGGTGATGGTGTCAGTGGACAAGTTCCTGGAACTTACCTGACTGGACCTAGGCATATGATGAGCACCTCAGGTGAGATCTGGAGTTTAAACTTCCGTAATTTAATTTTAGAGTGAATATTTGAACACATCTGATAAAAGGCAACTGATTTGTCAAATAACAACGTAATTTTCTCTTTCCAAATTGCCATACTATTTTAAAGCCATCCTATCAACAAACTAAGTACTCCGTAATTGCTTTGTTCCCTAAGTGTGGGAACATACCACTTGCAAAGGTGGTTGTTGTTATTTTGAAGCTTCATTCAAAGATGTCTATTAGTTTCTACAATTATCTTACAGGGAACATGAAATTAAAGTGATTTTATGAAGAATTCCCACATCCATAAATGTCTAATAGTGAGATAACATGAAAAATGAAAACTGATTTAAGAATCAAGTGTCGAGAGGGAATACATCATAATTTTGTGAGTATGTAAAAGGAAGTTGAAGTTAATGGTTTGCAAAGTTCACTTGGGAAGAGTTTTTGGTGCCTTTGGAACTCTACAACCTGATGCCATTCTTGGAATTAGGCGTGAAAAGGAAACTTGATCTTAGCTTCTGGATGTACCTTTTACTGTACTGACACACTTATCCAAAGTATATATCTAAAGGATACATGTAACAAGGGTCAAATTCTGCATAATTACCCCTTTGCAGCCCAAAAAGGCATATATAGTGATCCTTGGTTTGTCAGTAAGTTGAGGTCAAATACAGAATGGTATTCAAAACTATACTTCAGAAATACTGGAAAGCAGAGATACCTGTGTCACTTTTTATTGGTCTCTGGGTCCCTGGTCCTGTCACCTTAATTTCTGGGACTATAAGACAAATGCAATAACTACTATGTGATAACACATGGGATATTTCATTATAACTTAGTAAAAACAATAAATTACAAGCTTTTTTTGTTTTTCCCCCCGCACAATAGTCACATTTCAAGGGCTTGCAAATTATTCTATAATGCAGATACAACATTATCGAAGGAGATTTCTTTTGGAGCATCTAGTTTTGTCTGGAGGATTTTCTCCTTCTTCTCTTCTCTCCTCTACAGTGTCTTAAACCAAAGTCAAGACTAAAGAGAAGACAAGGTCTGTGGTGAATCATTCATGCCCCAGAAATGGGTTTCCGTTCTCTCATCTGGAGAAAGCTGTTTCTATACCACATCTCAAAACAAAGCTGTTTTAATAATAAAAAATGATTAGGAATGAAAAGTAAGAGGCTATTATCAAGTTGGAATGTGGAGCACACTGTGGGAGTAAATGTGGACTTTTCAACAACCTGTCTTCATGATCTGGGACAAATGAGGGAGGAAGCCAGTCAGATGACTGTGCAGCCTACTTCATGGTGCTGATGCTATTCTGGCACCACATAAAGTACCGATGAAGTTGCACTGGGGAATGCTGCTATGCACAGTTGTGCATATAGCACTGTCAAAGGACATTCAAGGAACACACATCAGAGAACAATCAAAATGACTCAAGTGCTAAGTCATGACAAAGAATTAGCCAGGCTTGGCCTGAGTCCTACAGACAAAAGAGGTTACAGAATACTACCAAGGAAATGGGACCCAGAAGGGAGAAGGATAGGTTATTGCCAATAATGTCCTCATCATGGAAGTTCAGGGTTATGTTAGTTAAGGTCAAACTGCTGGTCATTAGAGTAAGAATTAAAAGGTTAAGCAGCATATCCCAATCAAATGTCAAACATGGTTAAAAAAAATCACCATCACCATCATTATTAGATCATCAACAATATGAATATAATGATATTAAAAAAATAAATCTAGGGGTAGGAGACAGCACAGTCAAAAAGATGTTTTCTCTACAGGCATGAGTTCAATTTCCAGAACCCCATGCAAAGTTGAGAATCATGGTATGTACTTAAAATTTCAGCACAGGGTCAGTAGAGGCAAAGGGATTCCTAGAATTTACTGGCCAGCTACATGGATAACTAAGCAAGTTCCAGGCTCAAAAAACAAGGTATACAGCTCCAAAGGAATGATATCTGAGGTTTATACCTGACTTCTACATGAACATAAACATGAACACATGTACACACACACACACACACACACACACACACACACACACATTCTCTCTCTCTCTCTCTCTCTCTCTCTCTCTCTCTCTCTCTCTCTCTGTCTCACATACACACACAGAGGAAAGTCACAAAAATAAATGACCCAATTTTTTTTAAAAAAAATGGGCTGTGGATCTGAATAGACAGTTCTCAAAGGGAGACATAATGAATGGCTAATAAACATCACAGGAAGTGTTCAGCATATTCAGAAATTAGGGAAGTGCAAATAAAATAATTCTGAGATTTCATCTTACTCCTGTCAGAATGTCTATGTTCAAGAAAACAACTGACAACAAAGTCTGGTAAGATTGTGGGGAAAAGGGGCCTCATTTGCTGTTGCTGGGATTGAAAACTGGGGCAGCCACTTTGGAAACCTAGAGAAAATTCCCACGAAGCTAAAAATAAATTACCATGTGATTCCTCTATGCCACTCCTTGGCATGTATCGTAGGACTAGACATCCTACTCCGCAGATACTTGCTTGGTTGTGTTCAGTTTTGCTGTATTCACAATAACAGGAAATGAAAACAACCTAATGCCTTCAACTGATGAATGGATACTAGAATTGCAGTACAAATACACAGTAGGATATTATTCAAATGTTAAAAAAGAAATCATGACATTTGCAGATAAATGGATAGCACTAGGAATATGCTGAGAGAGGTAACCTAGAACCTGAAAGGCAAAAAATGCCTGTTCTCTTTTACTGTGGTTCCCAGATACAAATCTGCAGATGTGTGCAAATAATGTGGACCGACTACAAAATCCAGGAAAGTGAAAAAGGACTATGGTGGTCGTGGTGGTAAGAACTGTAGAAATGGGAATAAATAGCAGGATACAGGTGCTATAAGGGGGGAAATGGGAAGGTCAAAGGCTGAGCTTTAACTGGGGAGGGAGGAGGGCAATATGGAGGAAGAGTTATAGAAGAGGGATAAATAACAGTATGTTGTGAAACCCATAGAGACAAACATATTTTATGTTTGTCGAAATTACAGGTAATATGTATGTTGTATTTGCACACATACATATACATGTATACACACATTCATACATAATGAAGCCACAACACGCAGGGTGATAATGCTTCCTCCAACAATAGAATGTCTAGCAAAACCAACAATACTAGGCATCAGTAATCTCCTTTTGAATTGTTGGTCAGGGGAGTTAATTCAACTCCTGAACAATGCAGCCATTGCCGTAGCCTTTGATTGACTCTTAGAAGTTGAAGGTAAGTTCTTTTTGCTGAAGTTCAGATACAGAACTTGGAGGGAAAACGCTGTATCTTCCCTGGAAACCTCCCCTCATGTTATTGAAGGAACTATGAAAGCTCCTATGGTGGATGAATGAGACATAACTCAGTTTGGTCATTTGAATACTTGGATCCCATTTGTTGGTACAATTTGGGGAGGCTTAGAAGATGTGGCCTTGTTAGAGGAAGTGTGTCACTGGGGACAGGCTTTGAGATTTCAAAAGCTACATTCCATTCTTCCTTAGTTCTCTCTGCTTCTTGTTTGTGGTTTGAGCTCTCAGCTATTCCTGCCCCCTGTTGTGCCTATTGTTATGGATCCTAATTTTCTAGAACCAAATAAGTCTTTTCTTTTCTCTATAAATTGACATGCCTATGGAGTTTTATCACAACAATAGGAAAATAACTAAGAACTAAGAGTTTATGCCAGAAATGCACTTTTGTTGTGATAGACTTGATCTTGTAGTTCTTTTTCTTTATACTTTTTTCTTTTTCCTTTCTTTCTTCCTGCTTTTCTTTTTCTCTCTTTTATTTTCCTTTGAAGGAATGAGGAAGACCTTGAAACTTTAGACTACACAAATGGTATAGCCAGGGCTCAATGGACCATTCTAGCAGAAGCTTGAAAGCTAGTACTGAGAGCAATGTATATATACAGTGGATGCCAAGCTCAAGAAAAGAACAACTTTGGGAACTGGGCTAGAGATTGTTTTGTCATATTTCAGTAAAATATGTGGCTGCTTTTCTGTCCATGTCCTAAGAGCTTGCCTGAAGCTAAATTTAGAAATAACAGTAATTTTAAAAAAAGTGGAGTGGTAATGGCAAATGTCTTTAATCCTAGTCCTTGGGAGGCAGAGTCAGGTGGATCTCTGAGTTTAAGGCCAGCTTGGTCTACAGAGAGTTTCAGGAAAACCAGGGTTGCATTACAAAATCATGCTTCAAAAAAACCAAAAAAAAAAAAAAAGTGACTGATTTCTTGAAGGAGATTTCAATGCAGCCTAATAGTAATGCTATTATGTGTTTTTGTTAGTAAACATTTGTTTTTAAATCTACAATTGAAAGTAGTAAGAGTGACAGAAAAAAATATAAAACTTACATTTTGGAAAGGGAAAGGACAACTCCAGTGGACATGTCAATGTGGACAGGGAAAAATCTCCAAGGCTCTACCTTTTGAGGAAGAGCTATAGGCAGTTAATGACTGCTGAGAGGGAGAACCAGTCTTCTCCTAAGATGAGCCTTCTGACTGGTTATCTGATACCAAGTGGTCAGCCCTATACTCGTGTGTGTGTGTGTGTGTGTGTGTGTGTGTGTGTGTGTGTGTGTGTGTGTGTGTGTATGAGCAATACTAAATAAAATCATTAGGCTGTATTAACATATATATTAACATATGTGTGTGCAAATGCATGCATGTGTGTGTGTGCATGTGTATAGTGATAATAAAGAGAAGATATTATAAATTTGAGAGGAAGAAGAAGATAATGGGACAGGAGTGATGAAGGGAGAAAAGAAAATGATGTAAAAATATAGAATATGTATATGAAATATAAAAACAAGATTGAAAACATTTTCTTATTATTTAGTATAATTTATGAAAAATGTATTCCCCCACCCCCAACAGGTTTTCTCTGGAACTATTCTGTAGACCAGGCTGGCCTCAAACACACAGAGATCTGCTTGCCCCTGCTTCCTGAGTGCTGGGATTAAAGGGGTGTACCACCCTTGCCTGAAAATGTAGTTTTTAAATTGACAGAAGGTTATTTTAAATCTTTCAAAGAATATTCCACATTTGGCTATCTATATGTTAAATATAAAGCCTAAAGTAACTATAGACACTACAAATTTGGTTAACTCTTCTGTCCAAATTATACCAAAGACATAAGCTTCTAATAACAACATCATTCATA
This sequence comes from Cricetulus griseus, assembly GCF_003668045.3. Classification (NCBI taxonomy): domain Eukaryota; kingdom Metazoa; phylum Chordata; class Mammalia; order Rodentia; family Cricetidae; genus Cricetulus; species Cricetulus griseus. Next base: position 66,198,228 of record NC_048595.1, on the reverse strand, counting down.
ATGATTTAAACCTTATATAGTAAAGATTCTTTATTAATTTGAAATCTAAGATGTTAAAAATTAAGCAAGCAATGTTTGTAATCTAATAAAAAGGAAATGGAAAATACTACAGTGAATCCTTCTAAAGCCCAATGTTCACTTATAACCATTAAAACAAAAAGCAAGGTTTTGTTATGACTGAACAGATGTTAAGAATATGTTATGACTATAGAATCCTGATCTCTAGCATGTCTGATTCTTTGTTTCTATCAATGTTATTAATATTTGGCCCATAAAAAGATAATCTTGGTAAAAAAAGTTTCAAAATACTGTATTGTTATTTAATTTCTTCTATAATGTGACTTTCCATTTTTTTAAAAAAAATAATTTTGCTCTAATGCCAATATAATGACACAGACCAACTCAGTATCCAAAGAATGGGCTGTGTTAATTTGGATATTAAAGATCAGTCTTTCATGGAGCTATAGTTGGCCACTCCACATAAAATTGTAACTGTGTGATCAAACTAGACAAAAAGTTAGAAGATAAGGATTCCTGTAACTCTCCAAATATAAACAAGATATTTCATGAGTATAAATAATTCTAATAACATGGGAAGTATATAGTTAATCTATACATTTAGAAATAGTATTTTTGGTTGTTAAGATGTGGGCTTCCTTCATCTGTTACCTTCACTCCTTTAAGCTCTTTGTTATTTTAATTTTGAACATAATAGTCCTATTATGCACCTATGCAAAAGTAATGTCACATACAGAGGACAATAGTTAAGACAGGGCTAGAGAAACCTGCAGAAACAGTGAACCTGACCTACTGATAACATGGAGATACTAGTCATAAAGCTGGGGAAACAGCATTGGACCAAACCAAGCCCTCTGAATGTGGGTGCCAGCTAGGAGGCCAAGACAGTCTATGGGTCCTCTAACAGTGGAGCCAGTCTTTATCCCTAGAGCACAAATGGACTTTGAGAGCCCATTCCCTACGGAGGGATACTATTGCAGACCAGATACAGCAAGCAGGGCCTAGGCCCTCCCCCAAATGATACGATGAACTTTGAAGGTCCCCTGTGGAGGGCCTCACTATCTCTGGGGAGGAGTTTGGGGGTGTGTTTGGGGGGTTGGTGGAGAACATGGGAGAATGGGAGGACGAGGGAATGGGGGGGTGGATATCTAAATATGAGTAGTAATTAAAGAATATAAAAAGAGTTCAAATCAGGATCATGATGTCTAATAGTTTTGATATGATCCAGGAGTTTCTTCCTTAATGGCTTTATCAGTAACTTCTCTCTCCTGAAGACTGCTGTCCTGCCCAGTACTCAGCCTCATCTGCATCAGATCCTAAAATAAGCTTTCTTAGCTATGTGGGACATTATATTGCAACATTTGGTAAAGAATATGTGACTTCTGCATGCACAAGTGTGATGCTAGGTCAAGCTGGGGGACTGCAAGATAAAAAAATAGAACTCCTTTAAACAAACCAGGCCTGTTAAGTCTAATTAGTTAGAAATCCAGCAATGTGGAGAGGTAGGAATTTTGCAGGGTCAGAGCCTAATTACAATTTGTTATTTTTACAATTACAATCACAGTTTTGGGTCTGTATTCAGCTCCCTAAACAGCCATTCCTTGATCATCTGTGTTGGCCCTAAACTTCGATACTATGACTAACAGATACAAGTCCTTTGGCCTTTGGTACGTACTACTATAACAAAATTCTAGTTTCCCATCAAAGGGCTAACAATGCCATCTAAGACCTGTAATAGACTCTCCCTATCTTACCAAAGCTTGCCTACCTGATGTAGCTATCATGCATTTAAAAGGTGCCTTGATTTATGACCTTATTTTGTTCTGTTACTACACAGAATTCATAAAATTATTGTATAATTGGAACATGGAATTTAAATTGACCTAAACCTGTGATCCCAGATCATTGGGATACCCATTTGTTCTAGGCAATATGGTTACTCATAGTTAGCTCCATAATAAGTTAGCTTTTACTCCTCTTTTTTTTTGCAAATTTAACTTTTTAATTGATTCTCTGTGGATTTCACATCATGTATCTCGATCCCATTCATCTCCCTATCTCTTTGCATCTTCCCTCTGCCCTTGCAACCTCCCCTGCAAGATAAAATAAAATTATAAAATAAAATTAAATTTAAAAAATTAAAATCTCATCGTGGAAGCTGTAGGTTATCATAGTGAGCCACACGGTATGCCCTTTAGTCTATACATCTTTACTTACTTGCAAGTGTTCGTTGCAGCCATAGGTCTGGTTCAAAGCCCTTGGTTTCTGCTGCATTATCCATAATGGGCCATCACTGGGACTTCTTTTGGATATCCTGTTGTTATCTTGTGTCATGGAGATCCTGCAGCTTTGGGTTTGCAGGCCTAGCCTCTTCCTATGCTCCAGCAGATCACATATGAGGAGAAGTTGAGGTGGTCTAGCTCACAGCCCTGGTTCAGGGCCTGGGTGGTTGCTGGGTTGGTTTGCATGCCTCATCCTCACTATCAGAGTGAGTTGTCACTCATTGCCCAGTCTTGCTGACCCCATGCAGTAAGAGGCTGAGCCTGTTTTCCTGCTCTCACATCTTTGAGGAGGCCAGCTCATCCAAACCCATACCATTAGGGCCAGCTCTACTGTGTTGCTCAGGTGAGGTGCAGGGTCCCCTTTCCGAAGTGCTGCAGCTGGTGACAAGCAGGCCACCCATCTTAGTCCTGTCCACACTGCCTTCAGCTTTTCATATGTGCCTTTCTCCACAGGAGAGGAACCATTCTGACTCTCTATTGTCCATACCCTGCCATGTATTTGCTACCCATAATAGTGCCTGACAGTGCCACGTGTTTTCTCCTCCACCAGCGCCCCCCAGGGCAGACAAGTCTGGTTCTCCCACTCTTTCTTAATGGAGCTCGGCAGGCTTGTGTTTTCTCTTTCCTGATCAGTCTTAATCTACCTCTTACTTCTTAAAAAATAAAATAAAATTAAGTTACAGGGGCTGAAGAGATGACTCATTAGTTAAGAAAACTTGCTACTTTTGTGGAGGACCTTGTTTAGTTCCCAGAACCCACGTTAGGTGGCCCACAACCGTCTATAATTCCAGTTCCAGGGGATACAGCACCACCTTCTGGTCTCTGTTGTTACTATGGCACACCGTGCACATACAGACAAGCAGACACACAAAATACACATTAACGATAATAATAATAAAACAAAAATGAATAAGAATAAATTAAGTCACACAAACCTTGATTCTGGAAGCAACATAGGGATTTAAGGTGCATGTAAGTGATAAAAGATTATAATTACAAGAGGGGTGTGTTCTAGTATCCTTGCTAAGGAAATTCCATTGATGTTCAGTGATATGACAATCAGTAACTTGTGTTAGACCAATATGCATTATGTTTTTCCTCTTAAGATGCAGCATAATGAGAAACAGATTTCATCTTTTATACCTCCCTTTTCATTTCATTTCTATACGCTGTCAACATAAACATAAAAGGATGATGGGGCTTTTCTCCACCTTTCCCCCAGAATTAAGGCTGACTTCTTTATTCTGCATCTTGGGGCAGATTGCACTGGTCTAATGGTGGCTTATATTTGTCGCCTTCCCTCAGCAAGTGTGAATCTCTGGGTCCTATCCTCTTACTTGAAATGGAACACTCCCTTAGCCCAGGTTTGAGTTCCTCAAATACAAGTTCCTAAGCAAGGGTGTCAAAGTGTAATGAGCAATGAAAATTGAAACCACTGCAATGTTGGGCTACACACATCTTTCTGCAGAAAGTAATTTACAGTTTGTTTTCTTTTGCTCAGCTACCATATTTTACCATTTGACTTCACTTAAAAAAATAGCAAACTAAGAATGTGAGCAGTTCATAGCAGTCTTAATTTTTCTAATGATTCTCTATGATAATGATAAAATATGATTTGCTGTATATTAATTAAAGCTTTTCATTAAATTTCAGTCCTGGGACGCTTTAATAAACAGCCTCTGTTGTTTTTGTTTTAATTTGTAAAACCCAGGGCTTTTTGAATCACAATTCTTAATATTTTCATAATGATGAGAGCACATTAAAATTTTAATTAGTCCCTGAAGGCTTGCAGACATCATTGTATTTTTGTGTCTGATACCAGTGTATAACCAAGTGTTTTTGCAGTTATTTTCTTTTGGAATTCTGGTTATGATCTTTGAGGTTTGGCTCTGAGATTCATGGGGAACTTGTGCAGGGAGGGTGAATGTTATAGCCATCATATTTAATTAGTCTCTGTTTTCAGAATAACTTGCATACTAGAACTGAAAAAAGGGTTAACTAAAATAACAATTATTGCCTTAAGATCATTTTAATCTGAATAAACATTTGACTGAAGAATTGTTCAGAAATGATGAATTGTTAGGGAATGCTATTCATTTTGCTATAATTAGGTATTTTATTTTCCACCATAAAGTGATGTTATCATTAAGCAGTATCTACCAAATTATATTCAAAACCCATTAACTACACAGTAAGGAAGTCTTCATGTGCTAAGTATTATTATTATTATTATCATTGTTATTTTTTCTTTCAAAATAATTGAGACAAGTTCTGTTTTCCTGAGGCTGCTGCAATGGAATGCATATTTATATATTAATGTATTTATATATTTGTTTGGCTCAAAGGATACACCATATTGATCTGCAATTCATTTATCTGGCAAGATGTGTTAATTGAGTCCATTAGTCTATTTTATAATTTCAATTTTTAAGAATCATAAATCTTGTCTACTTATAAGGCAAAGCCAGTTCCAAAAGTTCTAGCTGAAAACTGAACAAAGGAAATTTCCCGGATAAATCGATAGTAGGACCCATTCAGACTTTCCTAAACTCTCTTCTTTCCATTGAACAAACTCAAACTACAAATGCAAATTTGTGCAAAATCTTTCTTGTAACAAAAAAGTTATGATCCAAGGAGGGAGTGGGCATCTGTCCAAACCCCAGTCTCAACTTACCCTTTTACTGGTGATTACTATAGTCATTTCAAGAAGTGTTGTCTTAGAGAGTAGCTGTCAACGGGGTTATTGCCAGCACAAGATAAATGTATGCTAAGTGACCTAGAACATAACGTAAGAATGGGGCTATTACTATTGTGGGGGCCACTTTATCATCTCAAGCAATTTAAACAGTAGTGGCAGCTTCTGTAAACAAGGGCTTTCCATCACCCTTCTTTGAGAGTACTCTCTCAGATGTTTATCTTATATCTATAACAACAATATTAAACCTGACTGAATCTTAAAGAATCTTAGAGCAGAGTGGATGGAATTCTTGGCTAAATGGTGCTTAATCTATCAATGCTAAATAAAGTCACCTAGGAATGCTTGAGATGAAAGTAGTAGTCTTAGAACTTTTTCAGGGGCAGGAGAGAAGTCCTAGTCTCACCAGGAATTGCATCTGATGCCCAGGGTACTGTTTTACAAGCCCAGAATGTAACTGTCACTTTCCACATCACCTATCCCATGCTCTTACCAATATTGTACAATATGTACACCTTAATGAACACAAATGTGGAGCCATTCTTCTTTGGCTCCAGTGAGTATTGAATGCCTGCCATGTGCAGAGTCTTACATTATGCTTGGAGCTGTGCAAAGTGTGAAAATAAACAAGAGCTTGGCCCTTAGAGAAACCTATGTACATATATACACATACATGTATGCTTTGCTTATACATAAAATTATATCGCACATAACACCTGAGGCTCCATATGGTCCAATCTCCATGGTGAAACACAAAATGAAATAGCAGTATCTACTGCTTATAAAGAAAAGTTAGATCTTGATAATTCCTTCCCTTCCCCATCCCTATCTTCCTAAATGGTCTTACTATGTAGTCCTGAGTGCTCTGGAGCTTCCTATGTATACTTGGCTGGTCTTGAATTCATAGAGATCCAATTGCCTCTGCCTCCTGAGTGTTAGTATTAAAGGCACGCCCCACTACCCCCAACTTGATGATGCCATACTGTGGAATATATACTTTTTTCCCTCCTAAAAATCACATTTGGAACAAGCAAATTTCTTCGTTTCTATCATCCACGCAGCTTCTTCTACTGTATTCTTCCTCTTTTTACAATCTTTCTTTCTGAACATATTTTTCTTGGATAAAAATAATTATCAGCAGGGTATGGTAGCCTACATAACCTCTTATAATACTAGTTTTAGATTTGTTTGTATATTTAATGTATATGTGTATATGCCTAAGTGTGTGTGTGTGTGTGTGTGTGTTTATGTGTACTATATGCTTGCAGGAGTGTGAGGCAGTCAGAAGAGGGAATTAGGACCCCTGAATCTGGAATTACAGTATGCTGTGAGGTAGTCTGTGAGTTCTAAGACTCAAAACTAGGTCATCTGCATAGGTAGTAAGTACTCTAAATCACTGAGCCATTAGATGTGGCCCAAACCCCTAATCCTTGCATTCAGGAGGCAGAGGTGGACAGACCTCTGTGTTCAGGGCTAGCCTGATTCAGTCAGTTCCAGACTAGTCAGGGATAGAGAGTGAGACCCTTCCTCACTACATAAGTAAGTAAATAAATAAATCCAAGAAATCTTGCCACTAAGCAATTTTTAGGAGTAAGTAAAAAAAATTGGCATTTTAGTCTGCTTTGAATTCTGCCAAGAATTTTATGAAATTTTTCTTTTTACTTGTAACAAGCAAGTACTATTGAGAAAATGAAATTCTTTGAGAAATTTGCATGGTCAATGAACTAATCTAATGCATCATTGTCAAAGATGCCATTACTAGATAATAATTTTGATTACTGATTGCAGTAACAAGGTGATTGTGGATGGTCATAGATTTAGGCAATGCTTTTACAACCTCTTCCCTAAACCTTTAATAACTACAGGAGCAGAGCAAGGAAGGCTGGAAGATTGGAGGCGTTTCTGATAGTCTATGTGCTGAAATGGAGAACACAATATTCTCCTAACAGCTGTACAAAATTTCTTTTCACATGAAAGAAAATGCCTTTGGGGGAGGGTTGTTGAAATGCCTGTTTGGATAGAGCTGTGATTCTAAATTCTAAATTGCCAATGGGAAAGACCATCTGTTCTGCATGAGTCAGAGGAGGACTTGGTGATGTTGGAGGCAAATGTGAACAAAAGGTACAAGAGCTGCTGGAAGCTATGATAAAGCCCCCTTTCATGACCCTTATAGTCTTGGGTCATGTTTTATCTGCCTTTGGTCCATCACACATTTCTTTATCAGGAAAATAAATGGACCATGCCTTATGGACCTTTGACTTCAAGCAAGAGACATTGGCTTTTCTTCACAGACCCAGTGATCCTGATCCAAGATCTATGAAAAATTGCTCTCTGATAATCTCTCTTCTGTGATAAAGACAACATGGGATTTACCTACCAAATTAATCAGGTGGCCAAAACTCTCATTTGAAACTACTCATGCCTGACATATTAACTGGCCCTTCTTGTCTCCAAGGTATCTTGAAAATTCTTTGGATGTCAGTTTGTCTTTGTGTGGCATTTGGCTTTTGTTGTCCTTAATTGTTTTATGGATGCTGCTTCTTTCTTCCTTTCCTTTCCTTTCCTTTCCTTTCCTTTCCTTTCCTTTCCTTTCCTTTCCTTTCCTTTCCTTCCCTTCCCTTCCCTTCCCTTCCCTTCCCTTCCCTTCCCTTTCCTTTCTTTCTTTCCTCCCTCCTTCCCTCCCTCCCTTCCTTCCTTCTTTCCTTCCTTCCTTCTTTCCTTCTTCCTCTCTTTTTATTTGAGAATTTTCAAGTCAATTTCTAGATTTTTGGGGGAGTTGTTTTATGACTGCTGTTGTAATTAATTTGCCACACCATAGTTTCATCACATGGAATCTGATATTTCCTGCTAAGACTTGCAAAGAGTCTGAGGGATCTTCTTGATGAATACTGATGCACCTCCTTGCTCTGTCAGTACACTAATGGGCAACCCTTCACACTTTCCCTCTTCCTTGGATCCTTCACAGTATTTAACAAATATTTATTCAGTCGAACTACTGACTGCATTTGAAACTTATGTGTCTTAATCTGTTTTCTGTTGCTCATATCACAATACCACAGACTGGGTAAAGTATAAAGAAAATGGATTTCTTTTAGCTCATACTTCTGATTCAATGTTGGGAGTTCCCATCTGGTGATGATCTTCTTGCAGCTAGAGTTCCCAGCTGGCACAGGGCTCCACATGGAGCAGGAAGCATAAGAGAAACATAGCCAAACTGGAGTTGATAGCAGACCCGCTTTTGAGATAATACATTAATCCTTTGAATGATTAATCTATTCAGGAGGGCAGAGCTCTAAAAGCCTCTCAAAGGTTCTACCTAGTCCCACATCTTAATATTTCATAACAAGGATTAAATTTCAATGTGAATTTCAGAAGGGAAAAGCACATTCAAACTGTAACATCATTTATGAATCTTACTGAGAAATTAAGGCTAATCTGTCAAATGCCTTCTAGTTACACAGAACTAAAAAGCCAAGTTAGTTTTCAATTACTGCAGACTCATTTTAAGCAATCAATGAAGGAATATATCTTATGTGGCAAGTATCCCACACATAATAACTCACTTAATTGTATAAATAACTGTTAAGATAAATATTACTATTATCTTATGGACATGAAACCAGAAGCACAAAAAGAAATTAATTTCTGGTGGATACGGAGGTAGTCAGTAGCAAAGAAGGTTCAAATTGTATTGCTCATACTTAACCTCTGACTGTCAGACCCTGAATAGTCATGTAAGATACAAACTGGTTAATCATTTAAAGTAAACCCTAAGGAAAAAAATAATAAGTACATTCTTTCTATTCCTGATGAAGCTAGGACTTTTTTGGTCATGTTAAATGTTGCTACAAGTATAAAGATAGTGAGACACTGTCAAGTCTAACCATGGGCTCATGAATAATTTGTGGATAAGAAGATATTACCCAAATGCTCAGAGTTTGAATGTATGCTGAAGATTTAAACAAACTTCATCTCAGATGCATGAAACATCATAGAAGGCCTCAGAATTTTCACCTCCTTGGCTCCTCTACTCACAGACATGGAATATTAAGTTTATTCCACAGCAGTATATGGGCATATAAAAATTCTTGTTCTTGGGTTGCTTGTGACTTTGTTGGACTTCACAGCTTGAACTCAAGTGATACTCTATTCCATCTGAATGTTAGATTTTTAGTTAGCCTCATAAATGGTTTCAATTTTAATAAAATCTTGCCTGGCAATTGCCCCAACCAGGGAGCTTGGTGCTATGGGATCATAGTTTCAAACTTTCACAGTCTGTAGACTAGGAGTGGGGCTTACAGTTGTGTGCTAGCGCTGTAAAACAGCACAGCATGCAAACTCCATAAGGTACTGCAGTTTTCTCATAGAATGAAGCATAGCTGTCCAGTTTGAAAGTACATGAACTATTTATACAACTATCTCACCATTCAGGATAATAGCAGAGACATGTTGTTAGGAATTCTATTTCTTGTTCCATAGAAATTTTGTTTGCAGTTCTTCTAATCACTTACCTTCTCTATTAGAATTCAGATGTGAACTTGGTATTGCATGCAAAGGCAACAGTATCAATAGTATATGCAACCAAATTGCAAAAAAGCATGCTAAGTGGCAGGCTCTTATAGTTATTTTCTGACAAAATATGACAGTTATAAACACAAATTTATTATTGAGTGTCCATTTCACCCTTTATTGCTCAGGGAGTGGTAGTGATCATTCTTAGCAATTTTAAATAAATATTCTACTGCTTTGTTAAAAGATGTGTCCCTTTTTCCTTATAGGTTTCATGTCTGTAACCTGCTTAGTGTTTGTTCACTTTGAAACATTAAAAGAAACCTGGTTGATGGAAATTAACTCATCTTCAAAAGGACAGTGGTGATAAATTGGATATAAAAATATGAGTTTGCCTCACAAATGACAGTACTCTCATACTGTTAAAGTCATTCTCTATTCCTTTCAGATTATTCCTTCTAATATATCAAAATGATATGCCTGCTATATTGCAAATTATGAAAGAGGATATCAATTGTGAAAATCATAGAGAAAAATGTTGCCTAAAAGTTTAGCTCAGTAACAAGATATATCCTGATTTTAAAGATATTAAAAAGTGAAAAATCGTTGCCTCTTAGAATCGTTAAGCACAGCTTCTCCAATTGAAAGCACAACCCAACAACTTATTTAGTTGATAAAGCTTAATTTGATTTGTTAAATTTATTTATTTATTTATTTATTTATTTATTTATTTGTGTGTGTGTGTGTGTGTGTGTGTGTGTGTGTGTGTGTGTATTTGTGTCTGCATGAGTTTATGTAAAGATACCCAAGGAGACCAGAAGAGTGTTGGATTCTCTGGAACTGAAGTTACAGGTAACTGGGAGACCCCACTGTGGGTGCTGAAAACTGAATTCACGTCCTCCGTAACATCAGTCAGTCAGCATTCTTAACTGATGAACTATCTCTCCAGGCTCTTGATTAATTTTAACAAAGAAGGTAAATGGGTGAAGTAGTAGACATCAAGTTTCAACAACCAATTTAATGAATGTGGGGGAAAGTCTGACATGGATAGAAGGAAGAAATTATATTTAGCACTTTGTTTTAACATTGGATAACTAAGTTTCATAAACAAAAATGTTTTTATGTAGATCTGAAGATCTTTATTGATATGGGCGTTAATGTAATTTAACTTATAAAGTAAAATATGAAACAAAGCAAGAATTGTTAAGTGATCTATGCATCTATTCCATGAGTAGGCAAGACCACACATTTGTGAATATTTAATTTCTGTAGCCATGACAATTTAATCTCCTTTATTCTATCCAATAGTTGTTACCTTCCTAGAAACATATTTATAAGTGCATCCAACCTCATAGTGTATAAATTACCTTTCAGAAGAAAATTAAAATCTTTCAAAACAGCATAAACTTTTTGAGGTCACCAAGGTACTATTGAGTAAATTATGGTGCTGTAGTCTTAAATGGTACCTAGTATCAGGAAGAGTTTAATGCACCTTTCAAATTGCCTAATTTACTCCCAGGGAGTAAGGGACTAGTGGACAGGCCCTGGATGATGAATTATACTTTGAGATGCATTTCCCCAAGTGAGTTGGGATCAGTGTTGTCTCAATAAAATTAATGCCTTACATTATTTAAACATGTGAAGGCAAGGGTCTAAGTATTTTCAGAAGTCCACCTACCTAAAGGCAACAAAGGGCAAGGCAAACTCAGTAACATAAAACAGGAGATAAAACTGGCCAAGGCAACTGAATGAAAGCATCCTGTGTGCTATTAAGAAGGGCAATTGATTGTGTGAACTCATGATCTGTTCTGAAAGAAAATCATACTCTCTGTAATGCCTGCAGGTTCCAGGGAGGTCTTCTCTGTGAGAGTCAAACCTGCCCCACCTTGTAAAGTTAAGTGTATTTGCCAGCAATACACTCGGGGTGGTGTGTCTCCAGGCCATACATGCCCAATGTGCCTTCACTGATGATATAGTCACTTTAGAAAAAAAAAAAAAAGCTAAGGCATTTTACGATTTGAAAGTTTCTTTTTCCTTTTGTTAGTCTTAGTCACTTGTTACTGCTTTATCTAGGATGTGACATAAGAATCTGGACTCAGAATTCTGAGTCCAGAACTCATAATCCTTGTTTCCAAATGGCCATAGTTAATTGAAACAAACTAAACTAACATTATTTTCTCCCTGTAATTTTCACCCATGCCCAAATTTCCAGTTTAATGTCATCTTAAAGACCAAGTGAAATGGCTCAATGTTAGAAGAAGATTGACAACTATTTCCATGACAAAAAAGTTCTGTTACTATTTAACAAATACTGGGAGTGTCCCACCATATGGTAGGTTAGTCACCCCCCAGTTTTTATTGGAAACAGTCACATGGGTCGGGGACATGTCAGTCCTTCAGTTGAGTACGCCTGGTCAACAATTTCCCTTTCTTCCCTTTTGAAGACCATCAGAATGCCGTGCCAAGGCTCATCAATCCCGCTGGGTCTCCTAGTTGAAGGTGATGGAGTAGAGCCATACTTATAGAATAATGAGCAATAATTCTGTTATTACAAATTAGAGATATGTTGGGGTCCTTTGTTCTACAGAATAATCCACCAAACCATTACTGATAAAGCTGCTCCATGCTTGGCACATAGAAAACAAATCTAGCTCCAAATCAAACATGGCCTCATTCCTGTTCAAGTCTAGCTGGATCTTGCTATTAGGTTTATGGTTTTAAATTTTAAAACTAAATAATTAAACATTAAATGTCCAATAAATTATTGCCCCCAGATTTATGACATAAAACTATAATGTAATTAAAATGACCTCTTTTCTATAATAAAAATAGAAAGTTTGAGAAAATGTTTATAATTCTTTATAAATGGTTTGAATGTAAAATTAAACATATTTGAAACTTACAATCCACTGAGAACATACATGCATGCACAGATAGGTAAAACTTGAAGTAGAATTGTCCTAACTTGTTCAGGATTGCAACTGTAATATTTAAGGGGATTTAAAAATATTTTCAAAACATTTTGTTTTTATAACAAAAGTGAAAAAGTGGAAATGGAAGTGAATATTAAAATCTTGGCCTCAAGCAAAATTAGTGTTATACTCAGTACATTTAATTTCTGAAGCTGCTCTCTTAGCTATGTTTCTGAACAATTGAATTATTGACTATGCTTCATTTCTTCTAAGAATATTGCTGCCTGATTCCCTCCTAGAAAACTGAGAGTGAAGTAAGAAGTGTGGAACAGTTAAAGAAAAATGATGAGCAGGGCTCTTATCCTGAACCTATAGGAACCTATAGGACAATGAAACTCCACAGAGATATTTTATTAGCAAACGGTCGAATATTGGCTTTTGACTGTTCGAGTCCCACTAGCCTGAGGTTGGCAAAGCAGGCTTCTGTGCAACATCTATGTGCAAAGGTCCCTGAATAAGGAACTTGCCACATTGTATCTGAACTTTATTAGCACTGCCTTAGAGTTCTGACAACAAAGGTCCTAATTTAGGCTACCTTGGTTATATGGAAGCTGGTTAACAAATATAGCCTTAGAGCATAGGCCATATTCAAAACCAGAAATTTTTGGAGGTGGCAGGGCAGGTGGATAATTGATAGGCAGTTCACATGTAACCACAGTTCCTCTTTTGACCATGGCAGACATGGATAGTCCATCCTATCTAACATTTCATGAAAATTCTACTTTGGTTTCAAATCAGTTTTATGATATACTCTAGACAACTCATACTATTCATAACAAATCAAATCACTTTTTTTCAGGTGAAGAAATAGAACCATAGAAGGAGAAATAAACTTATTGCAGGCATTTTTTTTTTATTTTGTGGTATTCTGATGTATGTATAGCATGTGATACTCCAGAAGTTATTACTTTCCCATTTAACAGATTGCAAAAGTAAGTCTTAAAGAAGCTTAAGAGTATGTGTAACCTTACAGTTATCACTAGCTAGAGATGCACACTCAAGCAGTATTTATAACCTTACAGTCATCACTAGCTAGAGATGCACACTCCAGCAGTATTTGTAACCTTACAGTCATAACTAGCTGCAGATACACACTCCAATATATGTACAACCTCACAGTCACCCCTAGTTGGAGAAGCACATGTAAACAGTATGTGTAACCTCATAGCCATCAGTAGCTGGGGATGCACACTCCAATATAACCTTGATCCTTCTTCCTGTATATTCTCTAATCTTACCAAGTCAGAAGACAATGCTGCTCTTTCTCTGAATTACTTCCTGGATGTTGCTAAAATAATCCTTATTGGGTCAATGGCAGCTATGAACTAGAAGGAACAAACTCACAAATGATAACTATGTATAACTGGCTACCAGGAACCTAAAATTAATTCTGTATACATGAAATAGTATTAAATGCATTCAATGAATGATAAGATTTGAAAAAAATACCACTTAGGGGCACTGATGCTCTTAAATTATCCAGTTTGACTAATAGAGCAGTTGTTTTTTGAAAGACATTCCATTGTTTCAGGGCTTTTCTTTCCAGGAAAAAATGGTGTCTTTCTGAACTAGGAAAAAGAGGCATAGGGCCTTAGGTTTGCAAACATCAATATTATGTATGTTTGAGCAACATTTACTACTTCCAATTTCTACTACCTGCCATCAACTCAAAATTTTCAATTTCTTAGAAACCTGGGCAACTTTGCCAGGGAATATACTTCACACAACAGTGTGACAGAGTAGAGCCAGAGCCTCTGCTTAGATGGAGGACTAGGCTTTTACCACCAGTGACTCAAACATCTGTTCCATTTTCCAACTCCTTCTGAGAAAACTAACTTCCCAAGAGGGAAGATTTTCCGATTAGGAAAGGTTTTAGGCTTCTCATCTCCCAGATAAATCATATTGTGAATTACTTTGTTGAACTGTTGAATTTCTTTCCATTTGTTTTCTATTTAGTTCTTGTTTCAGTCCTGTTAGGTCTTACACACCCTGCTGTCTAAAAAATGCTTGTCTGTTTTCAGAATAAATACTTAACAGAAGAAAGAAGTGTAAGGAGGAAGGGCAGAGTGAAAAGCTAATCTTATCATCTATCTAGGGCTTATTGAGAGCTAAATCTTTCCTCACATCTCTGCTCCCACATCAATATATTACCCAGCTTCTATAAAAAAAAAACCAGAGGTAAACAGATATACCTCCACTCCTTGTTAATATGAAGAAAAATGCAAAAAATCTTATCACTATACTCCTTGGTCTCAAATGATTTGCAGAATTTTAGTTATGATTCTAAAAACTTCTGCTGTTTGGTCAGTGCGATTTTGGTTATTCTGTTTATGGAGTCTTCAGCAGCAGGTTCTGGTGTTTCATATAAAGCTGGAAAATGAATTGCTTAATAACTTATAGAACTATAATCTTGTGAAACAAGTCACCACAGTGACCAAAAGGATAAGCCACATGCCAAGTGGCCTTGTGTTGTGTGCCTCTGGATTCTCAGGAACTCATATCCATTGTACAATTTAAGAAAGCTTATCAATGGTACCAGAAGGCACCATTCAATGGTTCAAGGGAGGGGAGCAGCAAACGGTCCTACCCAGGTATGACACCTATGAACCCCATCAATAACCACCATGGCATGATAACTGTAAAGGTGCAGTAGTGAGTGGCACAACCCTGGTGGTAACTGACACCTCATTAATTGGATTTAAAACCTGCTCAGCAGGAAGGAAATCATGCTCAGTACTGGAACCTAGGTAACTACCCAGTGCTAGAGAAGTCATGGTTATTGGGGAAGGACCTATAACCACTAATTTACTAAACCAACATAATCCCTTACAACCATCTTTAAACATTTGTTGTTATACCCACAGGTAAGTATAGTCTTCACTTCACATCAAGGCAGCTTCTCTTTATAACAGATGCAGACCCATTATAGAAAATCACAGCCAATTAAAATGCAGACTTTTGTAGCCCAGTCTCAATGGATACATTAATAGAGCAATCCTGCACCCAAGGCTCAGGGAACATTTCAGAAAGGGGATAGAACAACTAGAGGATAAAGCGCTAGAGGAACAAGACGTTTACTGTAAGATTGTATCTTCTAGTAACATCAGAAGCTACAGCAATAAACCCTTACTAACATGACAGCCCAAATATGAGCTGAACAATGATGACACCAATAGGTGTGCCAAAGTGGTTGGAAAAAAAAAAACATGAAGCCGAAATGCTATGCAGAGAACTATTGGCAACTGAGGAAAGCGGTGAGTGGGAGAGGCAGTCTTCCTCAGGGAAAGGTACACTCAATGGTTGTCAAGTACCAAAAAGGCAACTCTGAATATAGATGTACAAGAAACATTGTATGGACTCAACATGTCATATTTAGGTATATATGTATCAATATATATATATATGTATCAATATATATATATATATATATATATATATGTGTGTGCGTGTACGAATGCAATAACTAGTGAAAAGAGATGTCATAAAATTGATGGAGAGAGGGGAGTGTATTGGAGTGTTTCGAAGGAGAAAGGTAAGAGAGAAATGTTGTAATTATATCATATTATAATTATAATCTCACAAGTAATGTTAAAATTTTAAATGCATGTCATGATTTTCCATGTCCAAATAGGAATGTATTGCTTTAAACATTGCCTAACTTCCTAGGCAACTTGCTCAGCCCTTCTTCATCTCACACACTAGAGAAACATCCTCAGTGCCTAACTGGGAAAAATCGTGTTTCAATTGGCTAAAGCTGTGTTTTATGCATAATGAATGTTTTTTGCTGATAATTATTTGCTTACATGATATAGTTTCCCATTCAAGAAGAAACTAAATATTGTTCCCAATCTAATTACTGAAAAGGAACTACTGCTAACATTTAATTTTTTTCCTTCTACACTTTTCTGCACACTTAGATTTGCATTGGGGTCACAAGAGAATGATGTACACATAGTTTGTCTTAACATTTCTCATTTATCTACCAAACAGTTTCTTCATATCTTAAAGTAAGATAATGACTGTTTTAAAATTAATTGTGTGTATTTCTCCCTCCCTCCTTCCCACCATCCTTCCTCCCTCCCCCTCCCCCCTCTCTCTCTCTCTCTCTCTCTCTCTCTCTCTCTCACACACACACACACACACACACACACACACACACACACACACACAGAGAAAAGAGAGAGAGAGAGAGAGGGGGGAGGGAACACAAATGTGGATGTCAGGGAACAGCTGTGGCAGTCAGTTCTCTCCTTCTGTCATGTATGTTCTGGCACTGAACCAAGGTCACCAGGCATCAGGATCCATGTTAAAGGGTCCTTACCTGTTGAACCACTTTGTTCAATATGCTCAAATAATGACTATTCCTAAGAATAGGGAAGTAAGCAAATGAGAGCTGCCATGGCATAGCTTCTAGGATAATGGAGTATGGTTATCTCACAGTGCAATGAGCTATTCCTTATAATCTGTGCATTGTTTGGTTGTTATATATGCTATAGCTATAGCCTAGTTAAAATATTTATTTTATTCCAAAATCACAAATTAATTGGAAAAAATTATTCACGATGGCCACATAATATTCCATTAAGCAGCTCCCCATGATTGATTAGGCCATTCCTCCATCACTAGACAAGTACCTCATTTTCTAATATTGTAACTAATACTGCAGTAAGCTTATTTACATATCTTCGTCTCCCATCCCCACAGTGCAGGTTTCTAGCAGTAGCACTGCTTTCCTGAGAAGAAACACATTCTAATGTTGGAGAGGGATTTAGGGGAGCGCATCATCTACAATTGTTTCATTGCTGTAGTGAGCTCGTGAGACCTCAGATCCTTGCAGCTGCAGCTGCAACAAAAGATGTGACTGAAATTCCAAGCAGAGCCTCACCTGGAACTTGGAGGCCTGGTGAGATATTCTTCATCCCTCCCCTGAATTGAATAATCATCTCCTCCATTCACTTGTGACAGACACTGTTGGACAGCAAGAACATACTCTTGGACCGTGGGACGCAGAGATGGATAAAGGACAGTCTCATTCTCATTTAGAAAGAAAAGCTGATCCTAGAAAAACTGTCTCCATAGCAGTGTGAACTGGCATGTTCCTCTCATCTTAGTTTCTTGTAAATTGGGATAGTAAAGCTTAGTGGTCTGTGGTAAGGAGTAAATGACATCCATAGAGTGCTATATAAGTATGGTGTTTTAAAAATCAGTAATCAATTTATACCAGTATCAACAAATCACATATGCTAGTTCAGAATCAAGATGAGGACCACAAGTAGAAAAAACAAAAACAAAAACCCAAAAAACAAAAATCACTCCAAAAAAAACCTTTTCTGGATGCAGCCTGGCTGAACCACACAGCTTCCACATAATGAAATTTTATCAGATCCATGCAGACTTATTGAGTGAATTTATTTTATGTCCTAAACACTTGGAGACAACAACTGAAGAGGTGTGATTTGTGTTCAAACTGACTTCATTCAAACCCGACTAAGTCACTGGCCCTCTTCAGCTCATCTCATGATTATTTTCTTTGTGCTCAACTCTTATTTATTTCTAAATAAGAAATTTAAACAGTCACAGCAGCTTGTTAGGAGAAAAATTACATCATGTATTTACTCTTAAAAATTGGCAGTGAACATAGGAACCATGTGGGAGGTGATGGGACATGGGCCTAGACATATAAATATAGTAAATGAAAAATTAAAGGAAACCAGAACATAGTTTGCTGGAAGAATCATTTCAGACCTTTTTATGTCTCTAATTTCTCAAATCCTTTCCAAGTCATGTAATAATAATAATCATAATCATAATCATAAGCATGAACAATAACTAAAATCATAAAAATTCATCAAATACTACAGATTTATTTTTTAGGTGATAATGGTTAAGTATAGCTACTTGGAAATCAGTTAACAGTGTTCTTCAATTTGGAAAGTTAAATGCTTGGTACTATATTAACAAACCATGTGAACTCTTAATCTCCTATTGCCTATTATTGAGTGTGAATGCAAAATGACACTGTTATTGCATTAGGAACATGAGTTTTCTGTAGGTTACTGTCAAAGAATGACATTTTTATGGCACAATGTGGCTTCAATTGTATTGAGCATTTTGCCTTGGCCCTGAGAAGTTCTTAGTATTCATTGTGGGTCCAGTTAGGGACAGACAGGGTAAGAGCTTTTAGATAAAGAAGGTACGGCAATAGCTTAGCAAGGAATATAGCCCATTTAGAATCTGAGGAGCTGGAGACCTATCCATTATTTACCAGTAAGTGACCTTGGGTTTGTCATAAAACTCTTGTCCTCAGTTGGCTTTTCTGTAGAGAAGAGGACATAACACGGGCACAAGTTCAGAGGTAGTGTGCACATAGTGAAAGCCACACAGCTGAATCTCAAGTGTCATTTTCTGCATTTATCGTTCCTTATAAATACTATGAAAGTCTAAGGACCATGGAAATATGGAAACCACTAAAAAGACAAACATATTTTTGTGTTGTCTGTAATATAAGTGCTAATGATGAACAAATTCCCTGATGTGACATTAGAGATAGAATAGGAACATATTCTCCTGATAAAGGTTAAATAAATGTTTTTGCAACCAAATCATCCTTGTCTTCTAAAGTGTTGGTGAACTAGAGTTGATTTCTGCAACAATTCAGTTTTGAAGTGTAAGTAATGGTGATGTTTTTCTTTGATCTTGGTAGGAGGCATACACTATAAGTTCTTGGACAATAGACAGGTAAATCCCAAAGCCACAGCTGCCCTTGGAATCTAAATATTTCACATTTCATCTGTCTTCTCACAAAGCTTCTCTGGATCAAACACTGGAGGCAAGGTTGTTTTAAATCCTCTGATCAAGCCAAATTATCTGGAGGCAAAAGAATGTTTTAGTTTGTCAATATAGTCTATTGTGGAAGGTGGTAGGGAAAGAAAAAGTAATTACCTTCTCTTGGGGGAGTACTTTAGTTTTATCTTCTTGTGTTCACAATTAGATAAACATTACCCAAGAATGTCCTTTTAGCTTTCTCCAGGATCTTCCTTTCTGTTTCCTGGACTAGGCCTTCCCATGTGTTGACTATGCTTTGCTCTCCCACCATCCTGGCTATACTTGCATCCAGAGTTTTGCAGGGCCTCTGCACACACACTCACTGCCACCAACAAAAGCCAGAACTAAAATGGGGACTTCTATGAGGAGAAATAGAAGTGGTGGCTGATGGAAGCTGTAACTGATCATAGAAGAGGGTATCTTCAGAGAGGTGGGGGATAAGCAAGATTAGGGCCATGGAACTTAAAAAGCAATGTTTCATGACCATTGTGGAGAAGTTACATGTAGTTACAGTAGTTACATGTAGGTGTAGTTACACATGGGAAAAGGTGTGTGTGTGTGTGTGTGTGTGTGTGTGTGTGTGTGTACGCACGCAGAGCCCAACTTCAGATAACTTTAACTTCTGTAATTTCTGTAATTACTTATATAATTGCTATTTTTTTTTAGAAATTAGCTAGCTCTATTCATACCTCTTCTGTTTGTTCACTAGTGACAGTTAAAAGGCGCAACCAAGAGTCACCACATTTTTGGATATGTGTGTAGCACTGTGTGTTCATCATCAAGTCCCAGCTCTTGCTGTCTTCCTTGGTGGGTCCTGTGAGATCATCTTTGAGGAATGGGAAGCTTTCTGAGGCTCATCATCTGTACTGACACACAGTGAAGGCCATATTTCAACCCAGATTGTCCAATCATATGGTCTAGGTTCTATGCCATTCCCTGCATTCCTCTTGAGCTTTGTTCTGAGTCCTGACAGGACAGACTGAGGGATGGTGGCTGACGTCATGCTCAACTCCTGCAGTGCTTTATACAAATTTTTCTTTCTATAAATATGGGGACACTGTAACACAGCCAGGCTTTCTGCATAGTCTTCTGGCTCACACTCTGCCCACCCCTCTCTAGTTAACTCTGAGAATGGCCTCTCACTGACCATGCTCCACCATCTCTGAAAAGCTCTTTGACAAACATTGTCAAATAGTTTAAGTTCTTCCCTCACTATTCTGTAAACAACCTTTGAATGTCACAGAGATTGGGTGAGATTTGGGTTTTCTTCCAGAAAATAAAGCCAAACCTAGGATTGCATATTAAGATTTTGTATTCCAATACCAGGTAGGAGGCTTAGTCAAAGCCTGAAACATTGAAAAAAAATAGTAATAGGAATTTCTAATCCCATTACCTTTTCCCTTGGATATTCCAGCTGTGCTATTTGTCTTAAAAGCAGTCTTGAATAATTACTTTATCAGCTTTGTCTTCTTTGACAGAATGAAAACTAAAGATTTAATATGGGAATAGAGTAAAATTGGGCCGGGTCCTTGAGAGTTTATGCTCATTTACTAGTGAAAACTCTTCAGTAAATCTTATTTTTATTGGTCTCATAACTGTATTTCTCTTTAGTTGCTCTTTTGGTTTGTATTTTATTGTTTACTGATGAGCTTAACGTCTTCCCATCTTTCATCAAAGCTGCCTTTTTCTTTGGGTGCAAGTTCTCCTGGGTAGGGTTCTTCAAGCATGTTTCAGTATTCATGCTACATCCCAAAGAGTCATATTCTTTTAAAAGGGAAAAAAGACTCAGAGGCTGGAGCACTTGCTTCTCCTGAAAAGGATGGAGTCTCAGATCCCATCACCCAGAGAGCAGTTCACATCTCCCCCCATAACTTCCATTTCAGGGAGACCTGATGCCCTCTTCTGGCCTCTGTGAATATGTGGTACACATAAATGGGTGTGACACACACACACACACACACACACACACACACACACACACACACACACACACTTTCAACAAACGTTATGGGAAGAACCCCAGGCAGTACTATAATTACCAACTTCAGGGAGCTGAAGCCAGTATGCCGAATTGCCTTGCTTATGTAAGCTGCACATCTGAACAACTGGTGCCACTCAGACTCTGTTTCTGGGAACTGGTGTGTGTACTTTGACTGTCTAAGTGTGACACTAATGGAATCTGCAAGGCTTTTCCAATTGCTGCAATTGTGCACATGTGTTTATTCCCCCCAAGACAGTATTACAGATATTGAATTTTCGTAAACTGGCATGAAAAAATGCATTTTTGGCATCACATCACATTTTAAGCTTTCATGCTACAATTTTTATGTATTGTTAGCATTTTCTGAAATAAACCATAGATATATGTCTTCTGTTCTTGAGGCCTGGTGTAGCAGCATTTGGGAGAGAACTTTTTAGACATTTCTTATCAATTTGAAACTATATATATATATATATATATATATATATATATATATATATATATGGTCCAAGCTGCACAAAGGAAAATAAGTTGTCAAATAATGCAAGTGCATTTATTAAAAATGAATATGTAAGGATAGAGAAATGAACTAGCAATGGAAAGTTCTTGCTGCTCTTCAGAGAACCCAAGTTTAGTTCTCAGCACCCAAATTGAGTGGCTCATAACTGCCTGCGATTCTAGCACTAAGAGAGTTCATGGCTTTGGCCTCCAGGAGGATCTGCACTCATGTACATGTACATATACAGACAACCGTGCATAATTAAAAAACAGAGAGTTACTAACATTAAAATAAGTGTGTGTGTGTGTGTGTGTGTGTGTGTGTGTGTGTGTTACATGCATATGTGTGCATATACACAAAGAGCCCAGAGCAGGATGTCAAGTGTCCTCTTACTTTTTCTCTTATAACTTTTGAGGCAGGGTCTATCACTGAATCTGGTGTTTGATGGTTTTGCTTAGGCTGGCTATCCAAGCGATTTTTATAGGGGCACTGGGGATCCAGACTGAGTCATCTTCATAGCCCCCAAAATAAACTTTAGAAACAGGAACTAAAACTCTCTAGGTTTTTCTCTTCTATTGTATGTCTTTTTTAGTTTAGTGTAGAAATTCAATGCTGCCATATCAGGGCATTGGTAGTCAGGCCTCCATCTCCCATGTTAGTCCCTTTCCACATGGCAACTGCCTTTGAATCCTGCTCTATAAGCAAATTGGATGCTAAACTTTCCCCCAAGAGGACCAGTGGATTTTCTTCTCTTGATGCATCAATGGAGGCTTTGTGCTTTTCCTCTTGTCTAGATGGAGCCTTACCATTCTTCAGCATTTCATTTGAATCCTATAGTCTTTGCTCAAATTGTGACCTTTTTCTTCTATGAAACACACACTTTAATGGACTCACAGCCCATTTCTTCTTACTGTTCACATCACTTTGTCAACAGTTAAGTGAATATTCATTATTTAATGGAGGACAGTGAAGATAATCTACAAATTCAAACTGCAGAAAGGAGGTCATTTTCTCAACCTTTGAGGACATTGAATCCCAACCTGTCTTCTCCATGGGGAGCCAAGATACCATGCAAGTTTATTTTGAAGATGCAGGTCCGAGTATGTGCAGGTAGACAAAGGTTAAGATCAGAATATAGGAAGTCAGCTCTGCTCTGGCAGATACAGGAACAGTGTACAATCTGAAGACTCTTCATTCATATGAAGACACTATTGGACCTTGGTACATATAGTCAACAGCTTCTAACATTCTCTGTGGGTGATAAACGTTGAGGAGGAGTGTTGTATACTTGAATTCATCTGCAGTATGCACTGCCTTGCATCTTTCCCATACAGGTAAGTAGGTGTCAGAAACATTCATGTCATACACTGAAAGTCATAGAAATGAGCTCCAGATATTTGCTATATGTTTTCAGTACAAATTAAACATGTTTTTTGAAAAAAATTGTTATTAAATGGCTGGGTTTTGTTTGTTTGTTGATAAGATTTGCTATGAAGCCCAGGCTGGCCTCCAGCTTCAGATCCCCCTCCTCTGCCTCCCCTGTGCTGGAATTTACAGGCCTATTCTACAGATTCCTGGCTTTAAAGTTGTCGTTTTTTAACAAATGGCTCATGAAGCTTCTGAGAATTTAAGAACTGGCTTTCATGAGTAGGTGTGTGTCAGCTTCAGAGCGCTGCTGGGAGCATTCATACTTTCTTCCACAAATGCTGGAGCACATGTGGACTGTGCGAGCAGTACATTCAAGGGTGTGCACATCAGGGAAAGCGTAATTATTCTTTTTAAGTGAAAGAGCAATTGCTTCTGATATTTAAAATAGGTACTTATTCAGAAACTGTCTATTGAGTGAACACAGTATGGTTTAATATTGATCATCACCAAATCTTCTAAAGCAACTGCCAAAATCAATCCGATTAATTCTTTGAGTGACTGTTAGGCTCTTCCTTGTAGCTCATCAAAAGAATGTCCCAAAGCCCAACTGCACCTTCATTTATTAATTTATTCCATCCCTGCAGGGGTGAAACCACAGCAAGATGTGGCTACATGTCTCCTTGTCTTCTCTCTCATCCTGATTCCCCTTGCACTTTGACTCTCTCACTTACTCTAGTGTTCAGTACAGGATCCTCAATACCCACAGCACAAGTGGAGACAAAGCCACTGAAATTGCCCCTGGTCAGGATGCACTCTCAGTACCTGCAGACTCTCTGCAGGACAGGCCCTGTTATCAGTCATCCTATGCTGTGACTAAGGAAAGTGAGGGGCCCAGAGGTTAGTGAGATGCTGGTATCATTCCATTGGCCTGGTCTGGAGCTAGCAAAGCCTTCCTTTTACTCTATTCCAGCATTTTCTTTTTCATCCTTCACATACCACAAGAGCATCTTGTTGCTGAAGGGTGGTAGTTGTCTGGATTTTTTTTTAAACCAGGTAAAGAGCTGGTATGTAGTCTACTGCTTGCTTAGACACATGAGCCTGAGTTCAATCTCCCAGGGGGAAGTGGGTAGTATATCATATTTAAATCTTTCTATGAAATAATATTGCCTTAGCAGATTTTATTTGGCTGTTTCATCATTTAAACACAATGGGAGACTGACTGTCAGTGTCTTAGAGCTTGAGGGCAAGTAACCACAAGACTGGAAACTCTCTTAAAGAGGCGGGCTACACCTGCACGGGGGCATGTTTATGAGGAATCAGATGCAAAGCCAACCTTAATACTGTTTCTTCTTATTATTTTTGTTTTACTTTAAATTTATGTAAACATTTATATTATTGAAGTGAGCCATAATTATTATTTACTTCTTGCTGCAGGAATGAGACTACCACACATGTAGCACAAAGTACCAGAAAAAAAATATACTACTTCTGGGATGCCTGGTTCAGATTTTAAAAATAGGACTTCAATCTCATTATTTTAGAGGAAGACAGACAGTGCTCAGACTTGGGATTCAAGGAAGTCAGACTACTTTATCAACAGCCCATGGGAAACAGGAGGCACATAACAGCCAAAGAGGGAAGAAAGTAAGGGCTTCTGTCAGTCCACTGGAAGTATGTGCCTGGCACAAACCCCGGCCATGAAAACCTTGGGCATCAAACACATCGGAAGTTCTACAAAGAACCAATGGACCAAATGATGTCAAATTGGCCCAGATTTGCATTTTGATGACCCTGAGAAAACTTTCAGGGCTTTAGGGAAATGGTCAAGAGGATCCCAGACAGAACTAATGGCAGGAAGAAAGAAATCAAGCACCTTTGGAATGTCTGATTAAAAAATAGATTTTCATTTCTGCATTCTTTTGTACTATAGGGAAAAACTGGATTGTTGATTTTCTTCCAGAATTAACATAGCCTGTTTAAACTTCACAGATATCTCTATGCAGTTAAAAGAATGGACCCAATCATTGTCTGTGATGTTTAATTCTCCATAAGTGCATGATTGTTGTTTAGCCTAATCCAGTTAATAATATGCGATAGCAATAAGTTTTAAAATGTGGTGTGTGCAGGGTTTTCTAGCATTTAAATCTTGTTTTTACCCCAGAAGTATGTAGAGGATATGTTGGTACTGTAACTTACAGTGCTGAAATAGAGGCAAAAATCAATTAGTAATAAAGAGTGACTGTGATTCTTGTCATGTTGGTCTCCAATCCAGCCACACAACATTGCCTTTAACAGGTCAGGGACCAAGCTTGCTGAGATGATGTAAGAAGCGTCATTCTTGCCACACAGGTGCACTGCTAGAACATTAGGCCACAGTGAAATGAATTCAATTAAGTGGGTTGTTTATTTTTTGAAACTACTCAACAAGGGAATGGCATTGTGGTATGGCTGGGAGCATGATTATAAAAGTCCTTTTTATATAATATCTGAATCACAATTGGTACATCTGGAGATTATATAATTATATCCTACTATGAGATATAATTTGCATACTGGAGATTTTAATGTTTATAATTGAAATTTGTATTAATTTAAGATGAAGAGGAATTATGCACTGAGGTTTGTGAATCATTTCAGAGTCCAAGAGGAGGATGGTTTGATGAAAGGGGAAATTACAGTATGTAGTCACTATGAAAATGAATGTATCTGGTTTTGTTAATGTCAATAAGTCTCCAAATGTATTGGTTTGAGACAACTTATGACTGCAGAATGAGCTCTATTTTGGTTTAGAAAACACTTTGTTGTTCTATACTTGTGCCTGTGTCCATGACTCTGTAATTGGAAGGAAAATTTGAAATACACAATTGTGTGTGTGTGTGTGTGTGTGTGTGTGTGTGTGTATGTGTGTGTGTGTGTGTTTGCTCTGTTCAATCCATAGCTGACTTGGGGGCTACTTTAGCAATGTGATGATGCTGTAGAGTGAGTCACTGGCTTTGACTGCCAGCTCTAACATCTGTCACAGTGTTCCCCAGGTACCCTTTGCTTTGTTGTTTTCTAGGTAAAATGGGGATGATATGAACACGTATCTCCAGATTATTGCCAAAGGAAGGGGTGATCCAAAACATTGCTTGTAGTGTCACCAAATGTGAAGGCTGTTAATTTCATTTTTCTTACCTCTCTGCATTGTTCAGTTTTCTAATGGAATTTGTTTATATTTCCATATCACAGAGTAGAAACAAAATCACAAAATTCTTACATTACAAACATTAGAAGTCTCTCAACTAGATAGTGATCTGGGGGCAGCAATAAGATAATATCTCATGATATTGCAATTCTCATGGCACCATGATGACATAATGAGCCCCTTCTAAGTTAGGTTTACATCCAGGTACAAGTTCTCATTGGAAGTGGAGATCAAGGGCTGCCATCCTAGGACTTGCTGTTTCCAATTCCTTAGAGGAGTGTTGCCTTTCCACCATGTCCCTCTAGTCCCTGATATCTAAAAAAGAAATATGAGAAGGAAGGACAAAAGAAAATAAAATAAAAAGGAGGTGTGGAGGGGGAGGAATGAAAGGATAGAAGGGGGAAGAAAGCAGGAAAGGGGAAGGAAGAAAAGGCAGAAGAGAGAAAGGAAAGGAGTGAGTGAGGGCAGAAGAATAAAGAAAGGAAGAAGAGACTAGGGGGTAAAAAGAGGGAAGGGAAGAAGGGAAGAAGAAAACAAAGAATAAAGGAAGTATGAGAAAGGAAAGAAAGAAGACAAAAAGGAGGGAGGGAGGGGAAGGAGGAGGGAGGGAGGAGGGAGGGAGGGAGGAGGAGGGAGGGGAAGAGGGAGGGAGGGAGGAAGGAGGGAGGGAGGGAGGGAGGGAGGGAGGGGGAGGGAGGGAGGAAAGGAGGGAGGGGGATCTGAAAAGGAAGGAAAAAGGAAAAGAAGGAGGGGAAGCAGAAATAACTGGAAAGAGGAGGAAGGAAAAAGAAAAGAGGAAAGAAGGCAAAAAAAGGAGGGTGGAAGGAAAAAAGGATAGGGAAAGGGAAGAAAGATGGAAGAAAGGGGAAGGAACAAAGGAAGTAAAAAGTGGGAGGGAGGAAACCAAAGAAGAAAGAGGAGGGAGAAGGGAGAAGGGAGAATATGAAAAGAAGGGAGAGGAGGGAGCCATGCAGTGAGGGAGAGGGAAAGGAAAGGAGCAAAGGGGGGAGGATGGATAGACAGACAGACAAACAGACAAGCTATGAAACTGTCAGCAAAGCATACCAAAGAGGCATACTGGAAACTGCAAGTGCAGGTCCTAGGTGAGAATCCAGAGACGTGGTGGGAACTGTGTGAGGGACTGAAGGCTGAGCAGTGGCCATGTGGGTTAAAGAGCAATGCCCATAGAAAGGCATTTGACTAAAATAACAATGAAGTGGCAGTGTTTCCTGCCCTTCAGGCCTCTTAGGATCTTTAATGAGTGGAATTTTGAATGGTGTTTAGTTTTACCTCAACTTTTGTGTTCAACACATCCAGTGACTTTTATTATGGCATTAAAATATTTCCCAAGCCTTCCTGCCCCTTGTAGTCAGTGTCATATTTTAAAGGGGTGAGTGCTAGAATAAATATACACACAGAGGGGAAAGCCCATCTGAGAAGGCAGGTCCAGCCTCCACCCCCACAAATATGCTCAGTGCCTCAATATGCAGAGGCTCCCTTCCCAGAATAAATCATTTCCAGGCCCAGGGCTGCATAGAGGTCCCAGTTGGAGAGTACAATTCACAGTGGCTGTCATCACGTCCAGAGCATTTCGTAGCTGAAGAGGCTGTTTTAATTATATGACAGAGCAGTGTTTAGGAAAACCAAGGGAAATGGATGCCATCCGGTAGCAAAGATTTGAATAAGAGTGCATTGGTTTTGAGGCATTTGTTCTCTGGTGATTGATGGTAAGACAGTCTGACCTTGCTGAAGACATCTTGGAAGACAACAGCTTTGGAGTAATCTCTGCAGGACCTCTGGTGTGGTTTTTATACTAGGATTTTATAATGACTCTCTTTCCCAAATACATCTCTTGTACTGGGTTTCCAATCTATGTATTCTATGGACATTAGTAGGCCCTATTTTCTGCCAGACACTGGGAAGACAGAAGTGAACGAAATGAATGTGGATAGCCTTGGTGGAAAACAATACATCTTGGCAAACCAAATCTGAGATAGTTACCACAATGGAGGCTCCTCTGTGGGTTGACGAATGTGTACAAGGGGTATGGCCCTCTCAGGATCACTGGCTGAGCAAAGGCAAGATGAAGGTGGTGATAGAAGAGGTATAAGAGGTAAGAATGAAACATGGGCTGCAAAAGGTCCATCTGGCTATCACAGGAGAAGCCAACCTGAGAGCCAGAGAAGCAGAGGCCACCAAGGAAGGATTTCATGCAGACCTGTGACCACAAAGTCTTACCTAGCTGTGTGAAGTAGACAATTCCTTGTTGTGGGATATTTGCACACCGTGTGAAGATATATTGCTATGATTGGTGTAATAAAAAGTCGAATGGTCAATAGTTAAGCAGGAGGTATAGGTGGGATTTCTTGGTACAGAAAGAAGAGGAGGAATCAAGGTATTTGGGAAGGAAACATGGTGAGGAAACAGGAAGCGTAAGGTGGGAGAAAGGTAACGCTATGTGATAGAGCCTAGATTAATAGAAATGGGTTAATTTTAGTTATAAGAGCTATTAAGGAACAAGCTTTAGCTATAGGCCAAGCTTTCATAATTAATAAAAAGTCTCTATGTCATTATTTGGAAGCTGGCTGGCAGAACAGAAAAAGACTTACTACATATGATGTCCACACTTGAATATCCAAACATGGGGCCTGAGCAAGCTTAGTGAAGTTGTGGACAAAGAGCCAGACTTGGCTTTCAAGCCATGCAGTCTTTGAGGCAGGCTGGTGCTCAGTGTACAGAGGCCCAGCTACCAGCTGCTGCCTGAAGGCTGGAGCCAGCCACCAACACCATGCACCAACACCACACACTAAGCTGAGTTGCACAGCATCTAACATGGAAGTTTAAATTTTGTTTCATGTGGTCAGAGAATGCTGCAGGTGCTTAGTAAAGCCAGGTTCAGACACAGAAAACCTCTAAAAAGTTATAGTATGTTTAAAAATGTGCTTGATACTAAAGAAAGAAAATAAAATGGATATAGACAGTCATAGGAAAAATAGCTTAAAAATAATAAAGTAAAATCTTTAAAGAAATGATGAAGTAATATAAAAAATATGTCACATAAAGATGGAAAATATACATGGTGTCTGGATCCTATATGGTGCTTTGTTGATTTTGAATTTTTTAAAATGCTAATGAACAAAAAACAGTAACTGCTGAGAAACATTGGATTATGGAAACCGATAAATGAAAACAACCTATGTATTTTAAAAAATGTCTTCAGAATGGAAGTCAGAAAATATATTGCATTCTGGGAGAGGTTGCACCTTTATTTCCATAGGAAACAAAAAGTTATGGTTCTCTTCAAAATTATTAACTATTAGATGTGATTGGGGGAGACTTCCTCAAAATCTTGGTTATAAATACAAAAAAAGAACCCCCTCCCCAAAAATACAGGGCAGCTAATGTATATGCTGATTCCTCTTCATAGGAGCATATCTGAGACTGGCTGAGACATGATAAATCTTGTTGGCTACAGAGTCCTCATACCATCCTTTCACATGGAATAGATAGAAGTTTGGCTATACAGTCCAAATGGACTGATAAAGTTGACAGATGCAATTTGTGTTAATATATATATAATATATATATATATATATATATATATATATCCTTTTAAAGTTTCTGTGTTTTCAGAAAGGAAAAAGGAACAGACACCAATAAAGACAAGTAGCCCAGCCTCTCAAAATGCCTCTGTAGCAGTTTCCTCAAAATTCTGCATCCAGAACAACTTTAAAGCTGCTAGCTGAGATATTCCAACCCCACAGACTACTCCAGCCAAGATTTTAGATAAACCCTGAACTTTTCCATCCCATAGAGACTAAACAAACAAACAAACAAACAAAAAATACAGCAAGCTTCCCCAGGACCTGACCATTATTCCTATTTTCTCAGGATCCCCCAAAGATGCCACGACTCCAAGATAACAGGAAGTAGTCTAGACAACACAATGCCCACATTCCTAAGAAGTGGGGTGGATGGTTTTTGGTCATTTGGTGGTTTACGGATGTTTGTTATCAGTTATGTGGTTGGTTACAAGTTGTTATTGGTAATGATTAGGAAAACAGCTGAAAAAAGGAAATTAGATTTAAGGATCTCATTCTGAAAAATAGGGGGGATATAGAAATGATAGGACAAAAGGGTAGATTATTGAATTTACTTTCAAAATTAAAAAAACACTAGTCTCAAATATTTTATATTGGTATGAATTTTTATATATTGATAGAAATTTAAGGTTATTTTTGTTATGCCATATATGTGTTTCTACTCATGTTTAAGATATTGTACCTATTCAGCTCATTTTAAAATATAATGTAAAGTACTAGTCTTTGAAAAGCTATTTAGGATAATAAAGAATACAGGTTAATAGTCATATATAACAAACTTATAGTCCTGTTAGGTATGTTTTCAAGGTCAAACAGAGACATATTTTAAATACATAGATGGCCTTCAAACCCTTCCAAGACCTAAAAAGTATGGCATTTAAGATGTTTTAATAACATGGGGCTTTCCATGACAGTGTAACACTTCTGCTCCAGGCAGCACCAATATACTTCAAAAAAGGCTGATGCACATTTAAGAGCCTCCATTTGGACTTTGCCTTCAATGTGACAAAGCTAGTCATTTGGGCAATAAACTGTCCTTGCCTTTACTGCTGACAGTATGCTGTTCAAATTGGACAAGCAGGACACAAAAGAAGGTGACTCACAAACTTTGCCAAGACAAGGTAGGATAGTCCTTCAAAAGTTCTGCTTCACAGAAAAATATTTCAGATATTCTAGGCTTGTAGGCTTAAAATGGAGAACTCAGCACTGAGGTGACTGCCCAGGAAGCCAGATGTCTCTGTCATTTCTATAGTTTTAGAAGTTGCTTGCTCTGCACTTCCTGTTTACTCAAGTACTATTTTATCCGTCTTGGGTATCTCATAGGGATAGTATTCAGTTTGCTACCAAATTCAGAAAAAAAAATTACAGAAGATATAAAGTTTATAAGGTTGAGAAACAAAAGTTTATGTTGTTTATCTAAGAAGATGGTTTTAGGTCTAAAATATTTTTAGGATGGTAATATAAGTTATGATAGAAAACCATTTAGGTGTAAAACTTTGGATTCATGAAGATATGATATGTAACAGAGCACTTTCTCTGAATTTGCCAAATACATAGGGAGTAAACATCGTAAATGCAATTCTTAGTTAGTAATTGTTCTTACTGTATATAGTTTCACTATGCTAGAGTTAAAACCTTTCCTTTTTATATAGACAAAAGGGGGAAATATTGTGATATATTTGTACACTGTGTGAAAGTATATTGCTGTGATTTGTCTAATTCAAAGCCAAGTGGCTAATAGCAAGGCAGGAGGTATAGATGGGAATTCCTGGGGAGAGAAAGGAAGTGGAGGAGGAATCTATGTGCCTGAGAGATGCCATGAAAGACAGAGAGGAAACAAAATATGCAAGATGGAAGAGTGTTAATTCCACATGATCAATATAAATTGATTAATTTAAGTTACATGAGCTAGTTGGGAACAAACCTAAGCTATAGGCCATTCTTTCATAATTAATAAGAAGTCTCTGTGTCATTATTTGGGAGCTGGCTGGCAGGACAGAAAAAGACTCATTACAGCCCCCCCCCCATAGGCTAGGGCTGTGAAGCTCAGAGAGTTGAACTGATTCAAAGCTACAAGCTTGTAGCCCTTCTACAAGGCAAGGCTACAGTAGCATTCATCCACCTCAGGACTTAAATTATTAGCTGCTGGCCTTTCCCTACATTTTGTCCAGCACAAGTTCCTTCAGAGCACTCATGGAGGAATAGCCTCTACTTCTGCTCACTGAATACATGCACCATAGGAATGTTGGGATATGTGTCTGTCTCAACCATCAATCTGAGCCCTTGATACAGATATTCTTTTCCATTTCCCAACTCCCCAGGATGACTGTAATGCACATGGATTCAGTAGCTACATTGATTTATTCACTTAAGAATGTCTTCTTGTTTATTATTCATACAAAAACATCAAGGTTTGTTTCTTTTTTTTTTTCTTGGTTTTTTCGAGACAGGGTTTCTCTGCTAAGCTTTGGAACCTATCCTATTCTGGCAGTCGCTCTGGAGACCAGGCTGGCCTCGAACTCACAGAAATCCACCTGCCTCTGCCTCCCGAGTGCTGGGATTAAAGGCATGCGCCACCAACGCCCGGCTCAAGGTTTGTTTCTTATGTATCAGACATTCTGTTAGGGTATATTATACAGATCAACTCATGGCAATCTCAGTGAAGCACCGAATCTAGTAGAAATGCATTTTCATCCCCTTTCTGTGGATTAGCAAATTTGAGTGATGAGACTTAGATCACATGGTTTAGAAACAACAGAGAAGACCTGTGACTCTAGGGGGCAAATATGCCTCTAAGTCCCAATTTTTACCGTGATGTTTCAAAAAATTCAATTTTTAGCAAGAGAAAATCAGTGGAACATGATTTTCTAAAAGGTGGGATGGTAGAATGTGCTACAATCAACAGCAGTTAGATTGCTAAGCAGGGGGACCTGTCATGAGAACCATTCTCTGTAGCTTTGATACCAATTAAGGATATGTGAGTAAATCAGTGTGATTTCCTAAATTAGGACAGCTGGTTTAATATGAAGGGTGGTGATTTAACGGAAATGGTCCATTCCTGATGATGAAGGAGGTGTGTGTGTGTGTGTGTGTGTGTGTGTGTGTGTGTGTATCAAAGTGAGGAAATAATGGATAGAGAAGACGAAACAGTGAAAGGAGGATTTTACCTTAGCAATCTACAAAAACGTAGAAGTTTATTTGCAAAGTTGACCCAGTAAGGCAAGGAGTGATGGCAAATGTCTGTGCAGTGGAGTCAGCACATCCACAGAGCAAGGACTGCTCTGCTTTTCCTCTGTGAAGTAAAAGGCTTTGCTTTCAGGTGCCTTCACACCAAAATTGCAGCGTCTCTCACACCTGCCTATTGTACCAAGCTTGTCAAGTCTCACCTGTTGAAATGAGGGAGACCTGAGAACATCGCCGTGTGCTGTTCGTTCTACTTTCGGAGCAGGGAACACAGCTGCATAAAAATGAGGCCAACGCTGCGGTGCACACGGGATTTGCAGCAAAGACAGCTCTTACAGAGTGAAACCAATTAGATTCATTGCAGGTGTAGAGGATGGCTGTCTCCGCAAAGTCTAGAGCAAGGACTTCGGCAAGAAAATAGATTTCATTACCCAGTTTTTGGTTACTCCGATTAAAACACACGTTGCAGCAAATGTTAGCACTTCAGTAAAAGAACCCAGTGTGTCTTTGCCTCAAAGTTGTGTGAGAATTAGAAATAATCTTCGATTCCTAACAGAAATAGCCATAAAGAAAGAGCTTGGATTCGTTCTCAACACCAGCAAGGAGCATGGAAGTATAACGTAAGAATTTGAAACTTCCACTAAAACTTCTCAACTTTAAGAAGCCAAGTTTGATATTTGTAACTGGTAGTAGAAAATTCAAATGTTAATCCAGCCCTATTTTAGCTTTTGTCCTGAATATGTAGGACTGCCAACCTAGGAAACGGCTCACAACTTGTTATTGGTACAGGACGTTTTTTTAGTGCAATATGCACATGAGTGCTGAGTTCTAGTTATAAAACTCTTTGCATTTTCCTTCAGGTTCACCAATAATTTTGGTATTTTCTAAGACATTTAATTTGGTGTCTGGATGCTTCCTTAAGTAAATAAACAGAAAATGTTTTTTCGGTTGCTAGACAAAATGCTTTCTTTTGGTAGTCAGTAGAGGGCGCTGTTGGCATTTGATTTGGCTTTATAATGCCTTAGACGTTCCCTTCTTAATTAATTCAATGTTTGAAATCAAACCTCCGTTTAAATGTAATGATATTAATATGTGAGAATAAATGTGTAAACGTGGAGATTTTCCATTCCCGTTAAACCCACAGAACCGAAGGTCTCTAGTTCCCCCGTGAGCCCCTTTGAGAGTGCTTATGTATAGAAATATTGGCCGCTATAAATTAAAGCTGCACACAGTTGAGTTCATGCATCCAGGCAATGATTCAACATTTCTAAGACTGATTGCAAGTCAGGAAGAAAGCAACTTCCTATAGCTCTCAAGAAAAAGGAGTAGAAAAGAAAGCAAAATAGACATTTGCTCTAGATATACACTATTTCCAAAAGAAACATTTTATGTGCTAGGTTTAAGGTAAAGTTGATCATCTTTAATCCGGGGGAGATATCGCTTTGTAGTTAAGATTCTAGGTGAATCTGACAGTACTTTCTGCCTTGAGTTTGATCCTTTTTTTTTTTTTTTTTTATTCTATTAAGTTGCTTAGCCACAGGCTTTAAAGGATTACCACAGCCTCAGTATTAGAAGACATTTTTACTTTTCGTGCTTAGATTTGAGTTAAAAATAGGTAACAAAGTAGCAATCTCCAAGCGGCTCACTCAAGTTTTGTGTTTCTCTGACATGCACTTTTATAATGCGCACAGCAGCTGCAAACAAGAAGGGAAGGCCTGGTGGAGAGCTCCTGAAGAATGATGGGAGTGCCACAGTCTAAGTGCCTCAAAAATACATTATCATGCCGCCCAGGTGAGAAAGGAGAAAGCTGGCTTCGGATTCATCGGGAGTTTTGCCTGTACAGTGAACATGAAAGGAAAAGTGTTCTGCGTTTAAATCAGTGACATTAAAGACTTGCCACTTTACCAGTCTTAAAATAGAAAATGACTTGCGGGGATAGTGAAGCCAGCAGCCTTCTTTCTGTTTGCTGTGTTTTCTGAGACACCCCCGCCCCTCGTCGACTGCTGCCCTGGGTGGAAGGGCTCCTTCCTGGGCTGCACAGCACAGGGAAAGCGGGCCATTGTTTATAAAGAAGTGCCACTTTCTGGGGACAGTACAACACATGGCAATTTGCAAACAAAACACCAAGCCAAAAGGGCCTGTCACTGTTCACAAAACACACACGGAACTTCTTGGAAGGCAAAGGGAAAGAGATCGTCCGGTCTTTTAATGGAAAGGTAGACAAGGTTCTGTGATATTGTCAGGTAGCGTCTGTTTCTCTCTGATCGTTTACACTCTTTAGTGGTTCCAGGTTAGTCTGTGCTTGTGTTGATTGCTGACCTTCCAATCAAGAGTAGTTTTGCCTTTCATTCTGAAAGGAAAAACTTGACTGCTATTCAGGTAGAGCTGAAGGAAAGTAAAAGAATTGCAGTGTGGTTCCTGAATGCTCTAGATAGCTGGGAAGAAAAGGCCTGGTACTACTACAAATATAATTTTAGGTGAAATTTTTGTTCCATGTGAAGCATTAATTTTAATAGAGACTTATATATAACGCTCATTTGAATAATAATGTAAAATTAAATTTAAATTGTAAATACCGTCCAGTACTAGCTGTTTCCTGGCTCAAATTCTTCAGCACATATGGTGCTAGCATAAGCTTGTGCCTGTCTGCCTACTCTGGGTAATTTTGCATGCAAATAGTTTTAGTGCCTATGTTGAGGTGCTAAAACGTGTTTAGTACACTTGAAAATATTTGCATTGCAAAAGGAGAGTGAATCTCCTGAGGAAAATCAAATTGATATTTTGTATTAAGAGACCACTCCGGGCACTATGTGGTCTTCTATGGAGAATTCTGTTTACAGTGCAGCTAGCATTTTTAATTGACATTTAGAAGAAAAGGTCTGGCTAAAGCTTTGCCAACTTTATAAACCATGGACCATCTTCTGTCAGCCTTTTCCATGTTAACCAGTAGGACAGAGAGAACAGGAAGGAGTACTAGTTGCTTGTCTGGACTGTCACTTCTCAAGCCTTGGTTTGGTGGACTGGTAAGAGAACTAGGTGAATTATAATCAAAGTTTGGTGCCTAACTAATTAGCTAACTAGTTAACCAGCTAACTCAGGAAAGGCTTGCATACAGGGGAGCAGCAGCGGCTGCTGGGCGTGAGGCCCCACACACGCTCCCATTTGCCTCACTCCCATCTGCTGCATTTACGGGAACCAGTTCGTTAAGTCTGAATTGAATCCAAATAAAATGCATTTCTGATGCAAGCCCGATGACTGGTGCCATTCTATGCTGCATTATGTCAAATTAGAGTTTGTTTGGAAAAGAGTTTACAGAGAGCCTACGTAAATGTCGCTTGCACGGAACATTGATCCAGTAAGAGTTCTGCACAAATTCAACATCCACTTTCTATAAACAAATCCCCTCTCCCCAGTTTGACTCCTATTCACCAAGAATGAGTCAAAATATTAGAACCCCAAATGAAGTAATAAATAAAATTCAAGACAGGCTAGTAATAGGATTGTGGAAGTTCTCTTACAGCCATCTTTTTTGTGCTTTTAGGGAATTTCACTTTATTACCTATGCTGGTTGAGGAGTAGTGTGTCCTTATAAAATGAAAGTAAGTCTAGTGTCTACAAAGGAAACAAATGATGTGAGGCACACAAGAGGAAACCAGAGTTCGGGCAATTTCTCCCCCTGCAACTCCCTCCATTGAGAAGGGAGGCCATGGAATCACAATGAGTCCGGTTGTGATTCTGTTCTACGACCAAGCTCCACAGAGAAGTGCATACTACCGAAGCTATAGAGCTCGGAACTCCAGGGTATACTCCAGCTATTTTATCCCTTCTTCTCTGCCATTTTTCACAGTGTCTGTGGTGTAGCATTTTGTACCAATGGATACCCAAAGATAGGTAGCAGGGCAAGAGTCAAAAGGAACTCATTTCAAACACAAGTCAGCTTGGAAGGGCTGACTTTGGTGTTGGATGAAATTCCTGGGTGCATTCTATTTCCTTTATTTTTTTTTTCTTTAGGAAAGAAGCCTCTATTTTATGCAGGACCCTATAACATCAATCAAACCATTAAGCAAGTAAATAAAGCAATATCTAAATAATAAATCATCTTGAATTTCATGCATGCACAAACCTTTTGATACCAAAATGACAAGAAAGGTTTATGTTCTGAGGAGGCAAAAGACGCCCCTCCAATAGTTTTTTGCATGTAAGATTAAGGGGTTATTCTACACTCTGGTGCACTGCTCACTCTGGACCTCAGATCATGAGGGCTTCTTTCTCCTTTGGTGATAGTGGAGTGTGATTCCCAGCATGGAACTGTTTGTGTGTGTGAGTGAGTGGGAGTCTGCTAGCACATGTGTGGATAGGGAGGGGCATGCTGTTCAGGAGAAGCCCACCACACATTTCTGCCATCACAGACGGTGGGCAAACAGCTGCCTCCACAGCTGAGGCCACTGGAGCTGCCTGCCTGCTCCAGTAACTCGTGAGCACATGGCTGGTCCCTGGATGGCACCAAGCCCTATGCAGCAGCAGAGAGGCCCCAGCTTTCCTGAGGCTGAGCGGGCGGGGACTTTGCCACCAGACACAATAAGCATGTGAAATCAGGTCTCATGAATAATTCATCCTTGGTGTCCTATGAAACAAAGAAATGGTATGTTTGCTGGGAGATAACCATGTTCTGGCATTTGTAAATCTTTCTGAATTTGGAGTTGATCGTGTTTCTGGTGTTGGAAAAATGTTATGTTTTGTTGTGTTTTTAAATTTTTCTAACACAAAAAGTTGGAAGTTCAACATAGTAATTTTACAGTGGAGGTCTTCCATGACATATTGAATGGGTTATACTAATTTGGCTCATGATTTGGGAATCTAAAATAGTAAAATCTCATTTGGTGAAAAGGGATGCTAAAATGGGTTTACTGCCATAGAGTACAAGCAGGATAGAGAGTTTTCAAGATTATTTCTTTCTTACAAGATGCGTGGCCCACATTCCTGGTGCATGTTTCATTGCTGTGGGTTAGAAAAGCTACAGAGCCTGTGCACACCACAGCAATGCTGGAAGAACCCATCCCTCACTTTCACCATCTTTTAAAAAATGATACTTCAGTGAATTGAACCCTAAATTGTTTTAGTGACCATTAAATTCTCACCAGTTTAACACCAGTTACATTAGTAATGAAATAAACCCCATCAAGTGAGGCTACCATCTATCCCGGTGCTGGACCCAATGCTGGGTAGAGTGCATGCAATTGCCTAAAGAATGCCTCTAGAGTTCTATGTGAACTAGCTGGCTCCCCAAGCTTATTTTCATTGTTATTTATAATCAGGATCTGTGCATTCATTTCACTCAATTCTTAATATCCTCAAGAAAATAAGACAGAAGGGTTACTCATCTTGGAAATGACTACCTGGTAAAGCAGGCCCTGGTATGTGCTCTCACCCTACCAGGAATGATATCAAATCTGTATTCGCCACATACTTTTTTTTTTCATTTTTCCTTCTCTTTATGTATTTGTGATCTCCTTGCATCTCACTAGCTTTCCGGTTACCTATGAACCTATGAGTTCCTCTATATCAGGAACCTCACACAATCTAATCT
Source organism: Cricetulus griseus (assembly GCF_003668045.3). Lineage (NCBI taxonomy): Eukaryota > Metazoa > Chordata > Mammalia > Rodentia > Cricetidae > Cricetulus > Cricetulus griseus. The sequence goes on along the minus strand of NC_048595.1, from coordinate 66,159,523 downwards.
GTTGGACAGAGAAAATCAGATAGAGGCAAGATTAATTTTGCAGAATGAACAAAAAGAGAAGCAGAAATGGGATAAGGTCCTGCCAATTACATGGTGGAATGAAAATATAGTTCTTTTTTGCTCTTGGGTAAGGGGGTTGGCAGCTGAGGTATGAATTGGCTGGTGGTAGAACTTCTAATAAAGAAAAAATATGAGCATCTTGAGGGAAGAGAGAAAGAGAGAGAGAGAGAGAGAGAGAGAGAGAGAGAGAGAGAGAGAGAGAGAGATTAAATCCCCTCTGTCTTTTTACAGATGAGAAAGAGAATGTCTGAATGTCTGATAGCACAAGTGTAGCTGAGTAGAGCTCAGGTCTTTGTGTGCCTGATAGAAAGCCCCTGAGCATTTTTGACCTCATGTCCTTTCTCATTGATGTTTGATTCCTCACCTCTGCTGTACACAGTAGTCGCCTTGCTGTGCAGTCAAGTAAAACTGATCATTTTTTTTGAAGATTTTTGTATTTGAATTAGAAACAAGATTGTTTTACATGTCAATCCAGTTCCCTCTCCCTCCCCTCCTTCCTCACTAAACCCCCAACTAAAACCCTACCTATCACATATCCTTTCTGCTCCCCAGGGAGGATGAGGCCTTCCATAGGGTGTCATCAGAGTCTTTACCTGGATTGTGCATGGTGACTAAGGCTGTGAATAAATGCACGACGGCTCACAAACTGCTTGGTCTTTATCAAAGATAATAGACTTCAGAGTGACAAAGACTCAGTCAGTGCTATCAAATGACTTTGAACCAGTGACAAATTGTTGGGAATGGGGAGTAACTAACTGCCTTATAAAGAAGAACAAAACATAACAACAACAACAACAACAACAAAACAAAAGGAAACAAAACAAAATAAAAACAGATAGGATCATATAGGAAGAGTGGCTATCTCCTTTCATTTTCTGGGCATGGTATCTCTCAGCTCTAGTCATCGCTGCATTATGTACTTTGTTTTAGCATGAGGTTGCAGACATTGCTCAGTGCCCCTCTCACTAGTACTGTCTTTTGACTCAGCCATTTGCTACACTGTTCCTGGGCAATATCACTTAGACCTGCAGCATTTGTTTCTAGTGTGGAAAAGAATCCTTTGTAGGAATAGTAATTCTGATTATGTGTATTGTGATATGAAATTATTTGAAGTCTGTAAGGAAATATAAGATATCTAACAAAGTGAGCTATGTTAACAAATGCTAATAGAGGAAATGACAGTAAAGCAGCCAACAACCTGTAAAATTGGTAGTATGTTATAAGTTAAACAGTCGGAATCTTTAGATCAGAGATTCCTGTAGTTAGTGCTACCCTGGTCTTTGCTAGATTTGTGCTTCCAGAGACATTCAGCTTCTTTGGGTTATAAGCTCTATCTTAAAATGCAGACAATAATACAGACATCAGAATTTATATTTTAAAGGCATTAAAATTTATTCCTAGGCCTAGGGTTATAGGGGAGGAAGATGGGAATAAGATTAGGGTTTGACCCCATTTAGAAATTTGGAGGTTGTTCCTCCTTGTGTAGAGTAGCCCCTATCTCCAGGGGGAAGTTCAGACAAAGCCTTGTTTACATGGTTCAATTTAGTCTTGAATTTGTGTCAATCCTCCTGACTCAGCCTCCCAACTTCTGCAATTACAGGCTGCTGCCACCAGTTCTAGTTTCCTAGAATGACTCTTAAAAAAAGACATAGCAGCTTCTCAGATGAGGCAACAATCTACTGTCTTTGTTTTCTCAGTAGTATTTCATGCAAGGCAGGCATAACAAACGTCAGAAGCACAGGGTTGAGCCCTCAACTCTTGCTTTTGTTAGCTTTGTCTCATAGCATTCATTCACAGATGCCTGGTAGTATAAAATCCACATCCAAGCTGAGCCTCCCCTCCACACGAAAGGAATGCTCATCTGTTGTGTGGCTTCCAAAGATGATGGGAGTCATAATGCTTCTCCATCACACCAAGCATTTCCTGTGTGATTGATATGGAAAATCTGAGCAATTTCCACAACATGGTTATGAGCCATCATACAGGTGCATTTAGTTTTTAATTAATCCTAAAAATGTTTTTAATAATTAGTAGCAATACCACTAATTGGCATGTAAGCCGTTCTTGTACCAGCAGGCAAACTGTAGGTTTACTTCAGCACACCCACACCCAATCAACTGAAAATTGCTCGAATGCTTATCTTATAATTACTGTGCTTAATGCTGTTTGCATTGTTTGGAAGCTTTTGTGATTAATTGATTTTCTTTTTAAAACCTCAACCTGTACATGGAACAGCAAGGATTAGTCCTTTGCTGAGTAACATCTTATTTATATTGAATTGTTTAGACACATATAAGGGAAAAAATAATAGGGTTTGTTTTCACCTGCCAAACATAGTTCTTTTTTTAAGCCATGGCTAGACAGACCCATGCAAAAATGGAAGATGCTACCTACAAGTCTTTGGCCAGTTGGCTCTGTCCTTGGCATTTCATTGAATGGCTAGTGGTACACTTTTTACCATTCTGGGAAGATAACAGTACTCTGAAAATTCTGTTATTGAAGCAAATAGTACAGTTGTTCCTTGAACATAAAATTTGGTATATATTTATGCCAGCCATTATGTCTTTGGCCCAAAAGCCACAGATAAGAATGGGACCAAATCCTGAAATAAACTGGGATTGCTGGTGTCCTGTGAGATTGCAGAACTAGATAGTAAGCCTGTCAGTGTTTTCATGGTAGAGAATGACAAATAAAGTTTTACGATGAGAGTGGCGAAAGGTTCAGATTTGACTTTGAAATTAGAGGTTGTTATGGATTGGTTATGAACTGGTGCTAGATCCTGAAATGGGCATGAATATTTCTTTTTCTACTTATTTACTTCTCATTGTGTAGCTACTGGGAAATGACGTGCCCAGAGATGTGCTGGACAAGAGGGTGAAAACAAAACAAAACAAAAAAGCAACTAACCAACTAAATAAAGAGGCCATTGTGGGAAAGTAGAGCCTTGTGAGTTAGAGACATGAGGTCTGAAAATCTTGGCCCAATACTTAAGTAATTGGGGGAACTTTAAGAACCGTCTTTGCTACTTCAGATGTGCTTTTTGTCATCTGAAAAGTGGGAACCCATACTGCATGTAAGTATTTTGTGCTTTCTTGGTGTAGTATTTGATGATATTATGCTGTAATTTTAATTAGAGCAAGAACTAACTCATAGCTATACCTCATTCTCATGAGGTATAACTTGTTATAAGGGCCTTTAATGGCCAATAACAGAAAGTCTCAGAATCAGTTAGAATACCAGAAAATCAGGTTTGAAAATGGAGGAAGAGTTGAGCACACACCTGAGGACTTGAGTGCCAGGAATGTCCCAACAGCTTTAGCTAGAACTGCCAGTGAACAAACACATTACAAATGTTGCACCTCACTCTTGCATCTTTGAGGAATGTAAAGTCCTGGGATGAGACTGGAACTCTAGGTACAATTATAAAAAATAATAAGGGCATCAGGTGATTCCCAGCTCAGAGTCAACATGAAATGTGACACACAACATCTGGTTACCTGCCAATGTAATAGCGGTTTCCTGCAGAGACCTGTGTAGTCAAAAATGGCCCATGTCCCACAAAGTCCACACTTGCTTTCATACTTTGAACCACCATTATGAATGAAATTCTTTTCTTTTCTTTTTTCTTTCTTTTCTTTTTTGACAGGGTTTCTCTGCAGCTTTGGAGGCTGTCCTGGAACTAGCTCTTGTAGGCCAGGTTAGTCTTCAACTCACAGAGATCTGCCTGCTTCTGCCTCCAGAGTGCTGGGATAAAAGGCATGCACCACTTAATTGTTGTCAATAAGGGACTCCGTGTTTTCATTACACTGGTGTCAGTGACTTTGCAGCTGGGTCTTATACGTTCTGTAGCAGGGACCTGTACACAGGTCTGTAGAAACACAAAGGTGTGAGAATTCCAGGATTCATAAAAAACCCCAGGGAAAGGGTCACAGAAGGAGAGGTAAGGTAGTAGTCAATGGTTGATGCATGGAAAATGGGATGAGCGAACTTAGGTGATGAAACCTGGAAGCCACAGTTATCATCACTTTGTATGATCAAAGATAGTAAACATCATTTAGACATATTTTTAAATAAAAGATACCCTCTTCAAGAGTAGTGAAGCAAGAAACCTGAGATTAAAGACAGGTATGAATAATCCCTATAATTTTCTAGAAAGTAGTAACCATCTGGCCTGTAGGAGATACAGAAAGAATTCCACCACAGCCAACAGACAAGACAATGAGAAACTGGTAGTTTAGCTGTTGTTTAGGTCTGCCCTCTACCCAAGCTTTTGAGCTGTCCCCAGTGAAGAATCTTGTGCTTTGGCACCAAGATCCCAGTGTCTATGGCAGCATATGCCTGAGTGGAATGGTTGGAGAATAAACATTGCTGGATAGTTGTTTGCCATGTATTATCTTAGCCTTGCAGCAACTCTGCTTTCTCCCATTCAATCTTTGATCAACTCTTTTCATAGTACAATCCTGGGCATCAATACCAGCTATTTTCTAGGAGGTGAGTCTCCTTAACCTGCCTAATTTTCAGTCCTTTCTGGAATTTCTTCCATCTACTGCTTTTGGGGTGGGGTTATCACTATATACTCCACACTGCATGCAAACTCATACTGATACCCAAGCTTCAGACCCCTGAGAGCCAGGATTAAAGACCCATACCACCTTGTCTGGCTGGTGGCAGATGGATTTAATTGTCAGAAACTATTCTCTTGGGTCAGCAAGATGGTCCAGCAGGTAACCAGTCACCAGGCCTAATGACTTGAGTTTGAGCTTGGGTCCCACGTGGTAGAAAGGAGAGTATTGACATTCACAAGTAGTACTATGACAGAACAAATACCATGTTTTTGTTTTGTTTTGTTATATTTTCTTCTATAGAGTTAAACATGCTATCTCTGAAACACTCACCAAGTCATGTTCTGGAATCTCTAGAGTAAGCATCATTCTTTGCAGGAACCCAAGCTACATTCTCTGGTTACAGAGAGTTAGTGGCCCATTCAGTTGGAATATGTTATGAGCACAGAAGATTTCTCTTGCAAACACTATGCTGTAGCAATGGACCCAACAGACAGCCCCGCTTCTTAGCTGAATAGGATTACGTTTTGTTTCCAAGATAGCACAGGGAAGTTTCGTCTACAGATTCATTCTGCCTTCTGAACTCCATACTCCCCCTGGGAAACCTCTTTCCCGTTCTCTCTGTCATTTGTTATGCTCTGGGCTCACACCCAGCTGAAGCCATTGCATGAGAGACAGAGCCAGTCACAAGTGCACTTGTGCCAGGAAGGACAGCCCAGACGTTTGCCATCTGTGTCTCAGCTTTCTCAGCTTTCCCTAGCTCTTTCTTAGGTTGTTGTTTAGGAACACACCCATGAGCACTGCCCCCTCCCCACAGCAATGGGAACAATCAGCATGTCACACAACACTAGATTTTTTTAGTGATGCCATCTCCTACAATATTTTCTCCAAAGTTTATTGAGATTCTACTAATGATGAGCAATGGGGCATTGTGCAGTCAGATGGGTGTATGGGAGACAAGCATCCAAATGACTGTTTGTGTGTTACCGTGTGCCGAGGTCACTTCATTTCAATGCTTGAAAGAGAAGAAAAATCACACAGACTTGAGAGGATTTTATAGAGAATCACATTGACCAGTAGCTTCTCCCACAGCAAGAACTAAGTCCAGAGCATTTCTCTTCCATGGCCTGTATGCCGTCTTTTCATGGTGAAACTGATGCTGTCACACTATGCTCCCCTGTTCCCTTGAATATTCCTATCAGGACACAATAAGAAATAGCCTCAAACTCTGCTCCTCGTGTTCTCTCATACATCATACACTAGTTTCATTTGTACAGCTTTTCTTTTAATCCTTTTAGCTCACTAAGACAGGAAATAGTATTCATATTTTAAAAACAAGGAAATCCAGGCTCAAAACATTTAAATAATTCTCTTAAATTCAGTCTATTGGTAAGGGAGAAAACTAGGGTTCCAAGTTGTTTGATGTCACTTCCCAAATTCAAATTTCCAGTGAAGAACTGAATAGGAAAGTCTAACACCTGGCCCTGGCCAAATGTGACATATAAGATGCAGTGTGTGTGTGTGTGTGTGTGTGTGTGTGTGTGTGTGTGTGTGTGTATGCCACATCATATCCAGCCTAGAGTTCCTCTTGCCAGGTATTGAGTTTCAGAACTATTACAATGGTCATGGAGATTTCAGTACTGAGTATCTTGCTTTAAACCATTTCAAGCTGGGGAGGGAGGACATTAAAGTGTGGATCTATAGATGAGGGCATCAGAGAACCATAATTTCTATTACATTTCCTTTATGCTATTGGCATTATCATTCTTTCTTATGGCATACATTAAGAAGATATTTATGTTTAAAATGTGTTTTGGATATTTATATCCCTTTACTTATGTTATGGAAAACAGTATAAAGATGGTAATGCTAAAAGTTCTCCCTCAACTCCATCTACTATTTCAATATTCATCTACAGTGCCAAATCACAGTTCGCCTTTTATTTTTTTCTTGAATGTTTGCCTTACTTGATAGAAGGAGGTGGGTTGGAAAGGTAGGATGGCCATTGACAGTGCAGGTCCAGCAGAGCTGTGCTGTCTATGAAGGAGTTGGTCCCTCCAGGGCCACATTTGAGGGTTTTACTAACTGAACTATCAAAGGCTAGTGGTTGGTGGGTAGAATTCTCTTGTATAGCTGGAGTGGAACCACAGCTCTATTCCTTTGAGAGAACCTATTTCCAAATGTGGGGAAATCTCAACTGTGTTGTTAGAGCAGCTACCTAGTAAGGTGTTTGTTTATTCCCCTAGTATTCTAATTTGTTGGTGTGTTAGTATTGGAAACTTACTTCCCATAGAAGCGATCCAGATTCCTTAGTTAGCAATGCCAGGCAAGAGAAAGAAGTGCTAGCATGCACTTAAAAAATATGTGTTTCCTTTACTCTCAAGGTCTTTGGGGATTTCAAATCAGAACAAGCTGTGAAACCATAATTCCAATTGTAAAGCACTGAACCAGCTTATGGCCAATAAATGGATACTACATCTGATTAGGACATCCTACATCCCAAGATCTGGCTTGGAAGTATTTTGGCTCTACTTATAAAATGTGTTGTGTTCTGTTGTTGGAGTTTGCTCATGGCATGGCTGCTCTAGGCTCTTGAGCTGAACATTGACTGTATACATCCTTATAGAGTGCTTTCCACAGCTCTATGTGCCATTTTCTGAATGTGGGATAGACTGTAGTTTCAGGGTTTGGTGAAAAAAATGTGAGTTTATAATACATGGAGAATCATTTAAGGGTAGGTAGACAGAATTAAGAGCAGAGTCAGATAGGTGTCATTGCCCTTAAATGATAACATAAATTATCTTCAAGATTCATAAATATAAATCAGTGATGCTGGTGTCTAGGAAACAGCAGTCCCTGGGTATTTTGTTTTCCATGCACATATTGATGAGAGACACCTTTTTTCTGAATAATGTCACAACAATGGTCAGTAGGTGCCTACATAAAGAGAAACACAGCTTCAGCTCTCAAGAAAAACTCCATGCCTTTTGGTTTTTAAAAAGTAAGTATTAAATTAATTTTATGAAAGGGATTAAAATATCCAAGAGAGTGAAAAGGACTAGTCATCCAGAGAAAGGAAGCTGGATATCCCTGATGACATTTGTGGTCTGTGGTACACCAGTTGTGAACAGCAGAATTCTCATGATGGCTCTATCTATGAGAGACAGCACATGCAGCCTTGCACACAGAGACATTCACACATGGCTTCAACAGAATTTGCTGAGGTTCCTTGTTGAGGCAGACATAGGATACCAGACTGTGAACATCCAGGTGGTAAATTCTCTGGGGTTCTCATCTCACTTCCTATGTCCTGTCAGTCAGGTCCCAGCACCACTTTTTCTTAGTAGTTTCACTAAATACCTTCCAGAAAGTTTTGGATTATCTTCAAGGTTTCGTGTTCCACCGAAGACCAGACTCGGTACAAATGGTTTTTCAACTGTACAACTGAAAACAATGAAGACTAAATGAATATCACAAAGCCATTCTCTGTTACTGTACTGGAGCGGAATCCAAGACCTGAGGACTAAAAATTTCTGTTCAGCTGGTAAGTGACAAGACCAAGGAGGGAGGGTGAGGAACTTGCCCCAGACTACAGAGTTCCCTGTTGGCCAAGCTAAGGCCTGATTCTCATAACCAGCTCTGGGGTCCTTGCTCTTCACATTCAGCAAATTTTCTGTCACTTTGTATTTTGACACCTCCCTATTAACCTGCTTTATTTAGAAAATTTTATGTAATTTTCAAAAGGCACAAGACAGCCAATATTTTTATCTCTTTCAGAAAGTTATCTATGTATATAGACAACATTAAAAATGTTTATTTCCATTTCTATTTTAAGAACTTTGTGCAGGGGGTTCATCTAGTTTAACAATGAGTGATACTCAGATTGTTTACATATTCTGGCCAATTAAGTTAACAAACCTGTCACGCACAGAGTATCCACTTCTAAAATAATTAAAAATTAAAATAAATTTGACACCCAAACTCTACTCATCCTAATTTAATTTCACTTAAATTCTGATTTTTGAGGGTGTGGAAAATTTTGTTGTGGTCTCCAGTCTTCTGTATTAACATAATTTTACATTCTAGAGAAAGACAGCTATAGAAAGGTTGGTAATTAAGCTGTCTTAAAGCTATACTTCACAAACTTCTTTTAAAAAGTTCTTTCAAATTACACACACACACACAGAGAGAGAGAGAGAGAGAGAGAGAGAGAGAGAGAGAGAGAGAGAGAGAGTGCCCATTTTGTTACTGCCTCACACTAAGATGGGATAGCTTAAATTAAAAAGCAATGGGCATTTGCTCCCACTTTTAGTCAAGGGTTTGCCATGATGGAACATACAAAAATGGGGAAACTGGGAGAGACTGTTTTCTCAGTTGTAGAAACATCATCTCCTTGTGAGATAAGACTGTTGTAAGAAAAGAACCAGGAATTAGGGAGCCAGTGTCAATACAGCACAGTCTCCAGACAGCAACCACCAGCGAGCCTTTCTCACTATTGTGATTGTATTTACAACTTCACATACTAACCTGTCTTGCTCAGTTTACCCTATGGAATTTAGAGAAGTCTTTGTAAAGGAGCCATCCCAGGAGTTACTTCTCAACCAAGACACCTACTCTGATTTTGTTATAGTCTTTTTTTTTTTATTGTAATGATTTTAAATGTCATACTGACCACAGTCAAAATGAATTATTTTCTTTGCAGGAGTAGTAATGCTGAACACTGATTGATTATGGCAGGTAACAATCTTTCACCAATCTCCATTTGGGAATTTATTATATAACAAAGTATAAAAAAAAAAAAAAGGAAAAGAAACACATGCACCCTCCTACCCTCCAGTCATCTATCCCCGGAAGAGATGTAATCTTTGTGTAACAACACTTAAATCAGCCCGACATTTACAACACATATTAAGTGGTTTGTTATTTATTTCAGGACTTTAATTGCCACAATATATTAACGGCATTGTGGCAACACTTCTACTTGAGGAGTTTTTTGTTTGTTTGTTTGTTTTTGTCTTAAGAAGAGTGTGAGAAAGGAACCAGAGAGGGAGAAAACGTCTTCACCAGAATTACGCTCTAACCAGTTCTGTTATTCCTTTAGCCTGAATGAATTGCTGAAGTTAAAAACAAAAAGAAACTAGCTTCAGAAATCATAGTTTAGACTCAATACAATTTTATTAAACCCAGACTAGTGGGTTTTTTTTCTGCCATTCTAATATAACCTATTATGAGAATTTTTCCCCATAGACACACACACAAAATAAATGTACCAACTTTCCCTCCCTAAGAGCTTCTTATTGTTCATTTTCATTGCTATTTAGAGAAAAGGCTCATTAAAATATTATGAAGCACATAGGATGATTATGTGCCAGCCTCCACCAATGAGGAACATCTGTAGTGCAGGGTATGTATATTTGTGTTATAGCAAAGTTTAGCGCAGACTCCCTTTCACCCCCTTTACTTTGCCTCTGTCCTGCAATTCTTTGTCCTGACTGCAGAACAGGCACAAGTGTGAAGCTGCACAGGCTACAGTGTGCTCATTGTCGGCCTCTCGGGGCTCCCCTGCCAGATGCCATTATTCTATCATTAGCCTGTAGCTCACGCCAGGGTAAACCGTGCTCTGCTAATGCTTCCAAACCTCTCTTTGCTCTTTCCTCCCTAGTTATTTTTAAAATGCATCTTTCCCCGCTTCTCCCGCTGGTACAGAATGTACCCCCAACACACTCCAAGTCCCCAAGTCTGAGCTTTCCCTTTCTTTGCGTTATTCTGTTTGCTTTAAACTGAAGAAGCTTGGGCATAATAAAAACACTGAGAGCTTGCCTATACCACAGATATTTGTGGAAAGCACATGGTGCCATTTTGCCAGACTACTCTTATTTGTTAAACTGAGTTAAGTGTAACGTGATTCCAAAAACTGCCTTTAGAATGAAAGAAAAGGCTTGTAAAGCCAGAGAGATAATTGCCGCAATCTGGGTTCCAGAAAACGCAAAACAAAGGCGCACAATCCTGTTGTGTGTGTTTGTGTTGATTGTGTGCGTCTTTTTGTTTTGGTTTGGATTTTTTCTTGCATGATGTACCCAAACAAGAGAATACTCCATGGTGTGCAGGATGAAAAGGATAAAAACCACCCCAAACCTTGCAGAGCTGTAACAAAACACAGTCTCCGTAGTGGACAGAGACACATTTGTGGTGAGAAAGTCTTTTCAGAAGGGAAGGCTGTCTGTCTCTCCCTCTATCAAACAAACAACCCTCAAGGAATGAAGCTATCTTCAGTTGCCAAAACTCTGACATCCTACCCTGCACCTGAAGCTGTTGGTTGATTTTTGCACACATAAAGTCAATTTGAAAAGAACTTAACTCTCCGTATCTTACACAAGAATCCATAAACCCTAAAGCATCCTTTCCCTCCTAGAGGGTTTTCACAACCATTTCTGTGTTATCAGCGTTCTCATTACTGAGCAGAGCGTCCTTTGGGATGGTTTGGGAGGCTGGACCATTCTCAGTTTTCCTTTCTTTGTCTGCCAATTGTTTCTAGATCCTAACCACTTTTCGAGACAATGATTTCCATACGTGTATCTGTATGTAAATATTAATAATCACCGCATGTGCATTTAAGTATACAAAAATAAACACCATTCCCACACATATTTCTTGTTTTAAAATTGCTGGTTCTTACTCCATAAAAAGGGTTGTGTTCCCAAAGCACTCGGCTAATGTGCATTATTAAAGAGAAATGGGACAGACTTCCCTAATTTCCTGGTTTTATGTTTAAAAGTAAAGCTGGTAGGTCTAAGCTAAATTTTTGGTCTATTTGGGGGCACATTATGTGTTATATGTTTTGAAGCCAAATCCTCCCATTTTCTCAGGAATCATCAGAAGAGTTGTCTCTTTAAACTTCTGCTGAGCTGCCTCTTAGAGCCTCAGCTGACCCCAGGTTTTCATTCATTTATTGCTAACATGCCTTTCTCCAGTAGTAGATTTGTCAGAGAAAAGGGCAAAATTATGTCAGGGGCTTTCTTTCTCTTCGATGTAGACATTTTGCTGCTTGGACAGCAGCAAGAGGACATGAGAAGAGATGAAATGCATTAGGTCACTAAGGTGCATGTAAGGATAAACCCATGAAGAGCTCCATGCAGAACTTGGCAGTGGAACCATCCTGCTGAGCCAAAAAGCCAGCCAGGGCATGGAAGCTTGTGATTATGGCTTGCTCTGAGAGCAAGACCCGCAGGGAGGGTGTGGAGGCTGCTTGGTGAGAAGTCTGTGTGGAAATACTAGGGGCAGGGTATGAAATGAGGCAGGGTTTAAAGGATCCTCAGTCTAAACAGACCGCGGATGGTCCTGACCTTAAATATAAAAAACAAGACAAAATAGCAGCTTTTGAAATCCATAAAAACACATCATGGACTCCATCTTGAATTCTATTCTGCTGAAATCAGGTAGCTGGAAATATAGGCATTTTTAAAATTACCCATCAGACACTTTGGTGAGAAGTGAAGCTTTTCATTGACATACACGAGGTTAGAAATCCGAGCAGACCATGGAGGGAGCTAGGATGAGCTGAGCTGCTTTGACGGTTAGCGTTAGAAAGTCTGCATGGCTCTCTCTCTTTTCCTTTCTTTCTCACTTTTGTTTCTAGATATGGTTGAAGTATTTTTCTTTGTTTAATATTAGATAGAATCATTAAATTTCTAATTTAACAGTTTTTGAGTTGCTAAAAAGTTCCTTACACAAATCTGATTCTAATTTCTGGTAATCAACTCCCTAAGAGCCCTGTGCTGTTTTCGAGTTGAGCTGTTCGGCAGCTTCTCCTTTGCTCTCAGATACAGACATTCTTCCTATTTGAATGCCTGTTGCAATTTTGGAAAGGTTTATGAAAACAAACCATTTAATAATGTGGCATCTAAGTGAGGTAAGTTTTCCTTCCATTTCACCCCAAAGCTAGGGCTATGGACTGGTGAGGGCCAGGATGCCCACGTTTTGGGGTTTCTCGACCTTTACTTCAATATATATATATATGACAAACTAGATTTAGACACATAATCCACATACACACAAAAAGAATCAGATTCGAAGAAAATATATTTTCAAGTTCATCGGTAGATTTGAAGTAGTCCTACTGTAACCCCAACTGTCCTAAGGGTGAGGAAGGGAATTTGCATGCACTATTCTCTGTGATATAGAGTCTATATGGTGGGAAGCAGAGAGGGTTTCCTTCCTCCCATCTCTCTAGGAATGGTCCTGAATTCTGGGTAAAGATCCTAATGCTGACCTCCGTGTAGAAAGTGTGTACTGCTGGGATGTTGTTATCTGGTTCTGGATGCTGACTTGTAAAAGGCCCCGTGAAGGAAGTTCTGAAATAGCCAATGCTATGAGAGTTCATTGACGTGTGAGCTATTATCTTTCTTAGTCTTTAAGAGATGATGTGAAGGGAGAAATCAAGTGCGAAGCTTTCTGTTCCAGTTGTACGATGGAGAAAGGGCAGCTCCATCAGCTTGGAAGCAACGCTGAAAGGGAAACTTTAAAAGCAAAACTAAACAGTATAACTTGATTCAGGCAATGTATGAATGAAGTCCATATCCCGTTTTTCTTTCCGAGTATACACTCATGTTGATCTGTAATTACTTGTACAAGTCCTGTGCTTTGCTTGAGGTATTCCCATACCATCACCATAAAGTTATTTAAATAGCCACATGTTTCAAAAGAATGATATTTTTAATTTTTTTCTCGATAATTAGTACATGAAGAAAATATAGTATTTATTTGGAAACCAATAGGTGGTGCTGTGAATTTCTAGATTTTAATTCAAAGAAATACCTTCATTTAACTTCCCTAGTCCTCAGTAGAATTGGAAATTTCCTGGTTATCCCAGAGTTTTCATGTTAAAATTCAAAAGCTCACATTGATTTTCACATGCAGTTCTCTTTCTTTGCAAAATCAACCATAACACGGAGTATAAAGGAAATCGCTGTAGTCTTTGGAAGGAAGGGGTATTTGCAGAAACTCACCCACACTGTCTTTTCTATTCTCTCTCCATCTACTAACTGGAAATACACAGAAATACAAAATTGAAATATTATAGTTCATTGTCTGAACAGCCTTAGGAGCTAGATTTCTACAAAAGGCAACAGCCTTAGTACTGCTGCATCAGGATTCTGCTATCTGTCTTCCCAGACTCTCCTGGTACAGGAGATTCAGAGAGCAGTGATGAGGCAAGTTAAAGTGAGAAGTGCTGGAATCATAGCTTTGTTTGTTTTTATGGAAGATAATGTGCTTCTGGTATGGATATGAAAAGTTTTAGAGCAGACCCTGCACCTTGCACAGGCAGCACCATAGAGCCAACCCCATTGGCAGAGGTGTGAGTGAGCCAGCTCTAATGATGTGTGCAAGGGAGAACTGACCCCATTACTCATCTGACATGTGGCAGCATGGGTAGGGGAGAGATGCTCCCACAGCAGCCATCAGCACCTGAGGCAGGTGGGAGAGCTGGCCCTGAAGACATAAGAGCAGGAGAACTGGCCCTACCCCTCATGAGCTACAGCACTCCAGAGAGTGGCCCTGGGCTACACAGTAGAGCTGACCATGAAGGTGTAGGTGTGGGAGAGCTGACCCTGAGGACAGGAAAGCAGGAGAACTGGCCCTTCCCCGTGCTCATCCCTATAAGGGGTGAATTCACTAGGACAATGCAGGAGAACTTACCCTGGTGGTGAGGACAAGGGCAAGCTGGCCTTGAGGATGTGAGTACTACCTAGGCCAAGAACCAGGGTTATCTGTTGGTCTACTCCAACATCTACTTCCTCTGTGATCTTCTGGAGCACATGAAGGGTCCTGCAGACCCTAAACTTCAGGATTTCCACAACACAGGGCAAGAGCAGGATAACCAAGAGGAGTTCCAGTGAGGGCCCAACACCGATAGTGTGGCAAAAACCAGAGGCCTTGAACCAGACCAATGACTATTTGCGACAAATACTTGCAAGTAGATATATGTGGATAAGAGGGTTTGCTGCCTGACTCACTGTGTTACATTACAGCTTCCATGACTAGATTGATTTTTTTCCAGCTCTCTCTTTTTCCTTTTTTCTCTTAAATTTTATTTTATTTTGGGAGGGAGGTTACAAGGGCAGAAGGTAGGTGGATACGAAGGGACTGTGGAGATGCATGATGTGAAAGACACAAAGAATAAATAAAAAGAAAGAGAAAAAAGAAAAGTTTGACTGTTCAAAAACCACGAAAAGTAATAATCTCAGGGAATGAGTGTATGCATGTCAGGTGTTCCCTGAAGGTGAAAAAAAAACAAACAAACAAAAAAAACCCCTCAATCTCCCCCTCCCCTCTGCATATGAAGCTGATATAGAGGAGACACAGGAAGTAGTTCCATCCACGAGTTTTTGTAATAGTGCAAAAAAAAAAAAAAAAAAAAAAAAAAGAAAAAAGAAAAAAAAAGACAGTTACAGCTGTGCTGTGCCTTACTATACTATCAACCTTAGCTTTCCTCAAACATCTGGGTGATTTTTAACTTCTCTTCCTCCAGATGCTCTGTACCTTGTGGAGACCGCCAAGTACTGTGCTAGCAGCCTGATTGCTGATGGAAGGCGTGTTTGCGGAACACATGATAATTTGCATGTGATTACACTGTATAAGGATACCAAGTTTCCTCCTTCCCACCAGGACACTTCCTGGGATGACTCCTTACTTCCTGCTGTTCTTAGCTCTGCTTTCTTTCTGCCCTTCAGGGGTCAGGCTGCTTCCTCTCAGCTGAGCTGGTGAGGATTAGACTGAAGCAACTATTAAGTATCAATTTTTGCTATTCACTCCTTATACTTAATACTTAGGCTGTGAGAGGAAACATAAATAGAAAGGGTATGGAGAAAGGCAGTCCAGAGTCTCTATTTGCTGTGCTGGAGGCAACTTACTTGGAACATTCACTCAAAAATGGAAACTAGGTTTTAAAAGGAATTTGACAATGCAGGACATAACTGAGGGGAATAGTAAAAATGTTGAAGATGCCAGGCATTGGTGGCACATGACTTTAATCCCAGCACTCAGAGGCAGAGGCAGGGGGAACTCTGTGAGTTTGAGGCTAGCCTGGTCTAGAGAGCTAGTGCCAGGATAGGCTCCAAAGCTACACAGAGAAACCCTGTCTTGAAAAACCAAAAAAAAAAAAAAAAAAAAAAAAAAAAAAAAAAAAAAAAAGAAAAGAAAAGAAAAAGGAATGATGTGATAAACACTTGTGGTGTGGATTTAGCAATCAAAGACTTTTAGTTTGATAAGGGAATATTAAGAAGAGTGCAGTAGGGTCAGCAGTGATGATGGGCTCCTGGTAACTGACAAACTGTCACATGGAGAAGACATTTAAAGAGATTTGATGTGATTCCAGGATGCTTATCAAGAATTAATCAAAGAGAATTGTCATTTGCTATCTCATTTCACTGTTCGTATACTAGCATGAAATGTAAATAGCTTCCTTTCACTATTAGAAAGTGAAGCATAACCCGAGTAAATCTAGGTATAAAATGATATGAAATAAATTAGCAATCTAGTCAGTGTGGGCTAAATAAAATGATTAAAAGTGTTATGATGTTTTAAAACAGTTTTTAAAGATGAAAAAAAACCTCTCTTTACATTGTTCCAGTCCACACGCATTTATTGAACAACTATTATGTGCCCGTACTTCTTTAAAGCACAGAACCAAAGCATGGGCAGAGCAGAGCTATTCCATTGCTTTCACCCATGAGGAAGATGAATTCAGTCACTGAAAAGAAAAACAGACTATGTAATTCTTGGCAGGTGCTAAGAGCTCAAAACAAAGTAACAAGGCGCTAATTCACAAAGGGAAAGTCAGTACTACCCACAAGTGAGCAGGAACATTTTGGAGGCAGATGTTAATGAGAGCCCATCATAGAAAATGTTGGAGCAGGGATTGGGGAGATACAGACACCTGGATTGTTTTTGTCCTTGTATATTCATTTTGGTCATGTGATATATTGTACTCATCTCTGCATATCTAACACTATCTACACATGATGGTGGAATGAAAATTCTACGGAATATTGGGCATCAGATGTAACACACACACACACACACACACACACACACACACACACACACACACCTCTCAAAAATTCTGTTGCAACTCAAATGATGAGTGATTTATTTCCTTTATATGTATCCATCCCTCCTTTCTCTCTTTTTTTTTTTTTTTTTCAATTTTAGTCTCCCTTTTATAATTTTAGCCCCGGAGAAGTGAATATTAGCTTGGATTACAAAGCTCTAAGACCTTGAGTGAGAGTTAAGAAAAAAGGCAGCATGAGGGAGGACGCTCACAGAGCCCCAGTTTCCTCACCCTGTCCATGCATGCCTCCTTTCTCAGCACATCTCCTAGAACACAGGAAGCAGTGGAGCTTTGCAGCTATTTTGGAGGGGAGGGAGCACGGCTTGCTCAGTTAGAAATTGACTTTGCTGCCTGGAAAGAAAATCTAAACTAAGACTCATGCCTTGAAGATTTTATTCTCTCATAAAAAACAAACAAACAAAAAACCCAGAAGTTGTATATGCAGGTCTGGTAAAGCAGTCACGTAAAGTCTTCAGAGAACCAGCACCCTTGCAAGTTTCCATTACACCTAGTGAGGGGCTCTCTATATGGTTCTAGGGGTCACAGGAGGCCCACCAATATATGATGAATTAAATATATATACTAGTATCTAAATTACTATCACATGGTCTTCTTCCCACCCTCCCTCCCTGTCTCCCTCCTTTCTTTCTTTCTTTCTTTCTTTCTTTCTTTCTTTCTTTCTTTCCTTCTTTCTTTCTCTTTTGTTTGTGTTTTTAGAGACAGGGTTTATCTGTGGTAACAGCCCTGGCTGTCCTAGAACTCACTTTATAGATCAGGCTGGCCTTGAACTCAGATAAATCCAGATATCCAGATTGCCTCTGCCTCCAAAGTACTGACATTAAAGGCATATACCACCACACTCAGCTGTATTATGTAATTTCTATTAAATAATTTGGGAAAGAACAAAATCTTTCTAACAGCTACAGAGCCCCAGAGAAATCAAGCCTCTCCTATAGACCCCAGCAGTAGGAATTGACAAGGAGAGGGTGTAAGGGAAGAATCAAAGCACTTTGGTCACATCAATATCTTTCTCCCTGATGGGCCACTACTCTTAGGCAGATTTTATATAGAATTTCTGATATACTAGCCATGGAATGTACCCACCAACCCATTATATCTTGCAGTGTTGAATAAATTATCACCATCTATTTAAATTTTGAAGAATTTTGAAAACTTAGGACATACTTCATCTTTAGCAATAAATTGACACAGAAATAGGAAGTATGGGATTTATGTCTAGGTACCTAAGACTACTACCAATACACCCACATGTAAACAACATTCAGTTTCTGTTTCATTCTAGAACATTCCTCTATTGCCATCTCATATTTCATTGCATCAAAGAACTTATGAAGATGTTTGGAGCATGTTATGTGCTTTGGCCATAGTGACCAAGAGTTGAATTTTTAAGATTGGGTGGGGGGGCGCCTTTTTAAATATAAACCTACTATAGAAAACTAGTGCTTTGCTTTCATAGCTAAATAAATGCAAGACATTAAAATTTAGTCCCCAGGAAAATTGGACAAAATTGTTTTAAATAGGGATCGAATACATTTGAAACTGAGACATTTGCCAGAATCATTTCCTATTTTGTGTGCAGTTGAGCTGATTGAATTACCATTTCTGCCTAGAACCACAGAAGCCCAAGAGACTCTGAGGTCAAAAACCACAAACAATGGCTCTTTGTCTAAAGGAACCCCATCTTTGGGTTTTTAGATGCAAACATGTGCAATCTCAATCCGTAGCAGAATTACTAAGAGTTCAGCCCTAGCCCAGAACAGCTTATGCATCTGCCTGTCAGTGCTCACCATCTTTGATTTGTAAATAGAATGTACTACCTTACATAAGAGTACAGAAAACCCCTTTCCTTCCTCAGTTACATCAAGTGAAATTCACTGTGCCGGTGGTTTGGTTCTTTTCAGGTTAGACTGTATAGTCCGTAGTACTCCTCTCCTTTACCATATTTGCAAGAGAATGAGTAAAAGATGATATAACTGTAGAGGAGCTTCCTGTAGCAGATGAAAACAAATACAGAAACCCACAGCCAGACATTTCGCAGAGACTGAGAGACCTTGGAACACTCAGCCCTAAATGGGATGTCTCCATCAAATCTCTCCTTAGGGCTCATGGAGTCCCTCAGAGGAGCTGGAGACAGAAAGAATGTAAGAGCTAGAGGGCATGGATGACACCAAGAAACAACACTCTCAAAATCAACAGGATCAACACACATGTTAATTCATAGAGACTGAGGCAGCATGCATAGGGCCTATTCAGACCTCTGCCAGATGGGGCCTTACAGCTGAAAGGAGAAGTAGACACATGCCCTCATCCCTGACCCAGAAGCCATCTCCAATAGATAATCACTTGCAAATGAAAATTTAATTTCCTCCATGAGAGTCTCACTGGGGAAACAAACTACTTTTAAGGGTAGACTACATGCCCAGCAGTAAATGGACAACAGAAGACAAACACAATAACATGTTTGGGGGTTCATTGTCTCATAATGTGTCAGGCATTTTCCTGTTTTAATTTTATCTTTTTATTTTACTACTACTATTACTACTACTACTACTACTACTACTACTACTACTACTACTACTCACACACACACACATTTTTACCTTGAAGTTCCTTCATTTTTTAACTTCCAATTTAGTGCTTTTATGGGATTCCTGAGTGTACAAAGTGTCTGTGTCTTGTGCCTTCTCTTGGGATCTTTTCCTTCTTTGTGTTTTTTTCCAATTCTGATATGTTGGCTTTTGTTTTATCTTTTATATTATATTATATTATAATCTCATAGAAGCCTGTTTGTTTTCTAATAGACATATAGACACATGCCATCATCTGGATGGGAAAGGGGGGGAGGGGGAGCTGGAGAAGGAGAGGGAGGAGAAACCATAATCAGGATTTATTATGTGAGAAAAAAATCTATTTTCAATAAAAGAATGAAAAAAAAAAGAAAGTTGATGAAACTGGCACAGTCTACACATCAGCACACTGAGGTCTGCCAGGGAGAACAGATGAAGGAAGGGGATGACCAGATGATGCTGGTGGGGTGCTCTTCACAGGGACTCTCATCTGGGGTGTGCTGCTGCCAGTGGGAAGCAGGTGCTTTGAAGAGGTGCAGATGAGAAGGGAGAACTGGAACAGTTCTGCACCATGCTAGAGATGTAAACACCTTAGGGAGGAGGAGCTGACTCTTAAGTGCAGGGTGTGTGTGTGTGTGGTGTGTGTGTGTGTGTGAGCGCCCGTGCCAGCATGTGTTAAATATTTGTGAGGGACAGTAAGAACCCTTTAAACCATGTTGTTCTTTGGATTCAGCAGGTTCACATACACCTCACTGGAAAAACACAATTTGCATATGTCAGGAGAATAATGAAATGTGAAGTTACTAGAAGGTCTTCACTAGGGATTAAGTCAGACATGTGGCCAGTTGACTGAATGATAAGAAAAGATCTTTCCTTTCTTCCTGGAACTACCAGAGCTTGGCATTTGTTGAAACTGAGGAAAACACATTGGAAGACTGTAGTGTATTCTGGCATGCTTCAAGAGTAGCAGGCACTCAGTAAATGAATGCACATGCCAGGCACACATTCAAATATGCAGTGATCATGCTGCTCAAGAATAGTTTTTCCCATTGATGTCATGTGAAAGTGTAAACCTCATACCTGAGTCTACCCTTGATCCCCACAGTTACCAATGAGGGTTTGAATCTGACTCTTTTTGCTGGTTGATTTAGAATACTGTGTGAAGAATTCAGATTCATTGTCAAAGACCAGGTTCTCAGTGATTGGCTAAAGTCTAGGATGGAACAATGCTTCAGTGAGTTTAAGAGATGAGACACTAACAGTATGCATGGCTTGAGTGGCCCAAAGTGTCCCTCGTTTAGCCTAGGTTGAGCAAAGACTCTTCCTTTCTTACTACTGTTTTACAACTCTTCATGACTGCAGAGGATCTGATAGCTGTACTTAAACATCAACAGAGTAAAAAAGAAGGATCTGAAAGACTTATCTTAATCTGTTGGGTATGCATAAGCTTCTATTGGTTCTTAGACCTATAGTCCCACCCCATAATATTAAAGAGTAAAAAAAATGAAACCCAGTAATGCTATCTGTATTCTTATTTATAGTTTTTACAGAAACCAATGTGGATGCCTTGAAATGGTGGCAGCAGAATCATAAACTTGAGCTGTAGTAACCAGACCGAAAAGCTAGAAGAAAGCTTGGGCAGTTTGTCTCAACTTCCCTTATTATGTCTGAGAAACTCAGAATCAAGAAAATATATCCTTTGGTACTACTGGAAGCTAGAGACTGAAATATAAGCCACAATTCCCATGGCTCTGTCACATTTATCTGCTTCATTGACTCATTAGGACTAAATATATGTTATTAAATTTAGTGTCCTTGCTCCCAAATCGTTTGTTTGTTAAACCTCTGAACATAACTTCCTTCTGGTTTCTGCTTCCAAATGCCCTAATGCCACCCAATTATCTCTGGTTACAAGGAATTTTAATTGTCATTGAAAACTCGCCCATCTACAGACACTATTCAAGTCTTATCTTCAGTTTGGGAATTCTTTAAATATGTAAGGGAACCCTACCCTCCCACCCCTGCCTCAAAGGGAACATTTCTAAAGTTATCCCCCAAATTTCAGTTGGCTCCATGAAAATTCTATGGTACTTCTGAATTGAATCCCTTTATTATTCAATGCATCTGCTTTTGCAGAGTCCTTCATGTGAGGTGAGAGGCAGCCACACAAAGGAGTCCTTCACTTGGGGCAGAAGGAAGCTCTGAAGTTGTCAGGATGAACAGTTCCACTGCTGTGGAACTGGATGGAAGCAAAAAAAAAAAAAAAAAAAAAAAGGAAAGAAAGAAAGAAAGAAAGAAAGAAAGAAAGAAAGAAAGAAAGAAAGAAAGTCATTGGAGTGCAGTTCAACAACAGGGGCTAGGGGCTCTTCCTATGTGTCTGTGCCAGCTTGGTTTCTAAACATACAATAAAGAGCCTGCAACAACTTGTGCATCTATTTACTACTACTACTGCTACTACCACCACTACTACTACTTACACACACACACACACACACACACACTTGAACTTTTGTTTTAAGCTACTTGGGTTTAAAACACTTAGAAAAAAAGAGTCTAGTAGAATTCAACTTGCAATTTGCTTTTTACTTATTACCAAAACGAGCACAACAACAACAATAACAACAACAATGGAATGGTAGAGTCTTGCTATCCTGCTTGGAGAGTTGTTTTTTTTTTTTGTGTGTGTGTGTAAGAAGCATTTTCCAGAGTTGCTTTGAATAGGCCCTTAGACACCACTTCAGCGTTAATGTTGCTGAGATGTGGGGGTTTACAGAGTCAAGTAAACGTGCATGCACTTTGCTTAATATTGAAAAAGATCTTGAACATGTTTAACCAGAGAGTAGTGTATTGTTCAGAGTCCATGTTTTTATTTTCTACCTAGCTAGTATTCTGAAGACTATTGGCAGAATGTCTTAGGCTCTGTATCACCTAGGAGGGGCAGCCTGGTGAGACTTTGGCAATGCACAATTCTGGCAGTACCCTTGGTATACCTCTTTGTGAGCTGAGACCGCTTTTAAGCTTTAGAAACGCACTGTAAACTGGAAATTGTTATTACCAAGCAGTTAAACAAGGACATTTGTGTTTTGTAGCTGAGAACAATGTGAACAGTTTAATTCCAGGTGCTGGAATGAAAGGAAAGAAAAGAAGGCAAAAATGGAAGACAGCTTCTAATGGCACAGCCTTTATTAGAGATAAAGGTCTGTCCATTTCCACTTAAGAGAGCCCTGTGATGAGGAGAAATAAAGTAAAGGGGTTATGTTAAGATGATCAGTAAATACAATTAGCAGAAGATGTTAGATGATGTTTCTGAGAACTTGCTATCAGTGTGTCGGAATGAAAAAGTCTTAGAAGACTATTTCAGAATTAGAATAATCTGAAGAAAATTCCCAAGTGCATTATAACTAATAGAAATAAAACCCAACAGAGAGATTCAATGCTCCACTAGATCAACCAGTCAGTTAAATCAGCTGGTAAATTAATTTTAAATTCTCTAATAATTGGCTTTGTTAATCTTCTGCCGTAGGATACTTCCTATTCTTGGAACCACAAGCAACATTTGTGGTTGAAAAATAGTTAGGAAGGTGTAATATAATCCAGAAATATTTCCATATTAAAATATGACCAAATTTGTATAAAGGTGGGTCAGTAGAAGAGGAATGGTTGGTAGATCTTGACAAATTTCCTTTCCTGGAATAGAAACTCCTGTCTACCACTTCCTGAATGAGTGCTGTAGACAACAATGTCAAAGACACACTACAGCACTCTGTCTGACTCTCACACTGGACCTGCCTGTCCAGAACCATGGCAGTGGGGATATATATATATATATATATTATATATATATATATATGTATTTCTTCCTCTTTTCCAAAGAAATTAGTCTGACTCCTCTAATGTTATCATGCACAAGAGTCCTGGCCTATAATAAGGACAGCCTCTTTTTGTTTCCTCCTCCTCCTTACTCTTCCCCCCCTCCTCCTCTTCTTCTACATTTCTTTTCTTTTTTAAATTTCACTATTCTGACTCTGGTCTTCATATCCTGTTTTTCTGTTTCTAGTTAGACATGCCAATTAAAGAAAGATATGGTTTATTTTTATTCTTGCTAGTACTGACTGTAAAGTGAACTCTTTAAACAGACCTTAACTCTTCATTGAGATTAGCTGAATGAAGGGAGCAAAGCTTATGTTAAATAGTGATCTTGTAACATCTCTGGCAAGTGGAGTGGTGTTGAGATGCTTAAATAAAAAGGAAAGAAAGAAAAAAAAAACTTTTACTTCCCTAGGGTATCTCCAAACCCAAGTCATGGAACACACTAGGCAAGATGCCCACAGGATGGAGATGCAGGAATGATCTAAAGTCATGGGTACCAGAATGTGGTCCCCAGATCATCTGCATTTTCTTTTAGAGATGCACATTCTCAGGCGCCTGACAGACCTGTGGAACACCAGCATCCAATATTAGCAAGTCTTTGGGTGACTGGTGCATGTTTAGACCTGAGAGCTACCAGTCTAGAGCACCTTCCAGTCTTCTTTTGATTCCTATTGATTTAAACCTAGTGTAATGTTGCTTAGAAGATTTTGAGATTCTAGACCATGAGGAGAGTTGAATGAGCAGATAAGTCAGTCCAGTCAAGCACCAGTTTATCTGGACTGCACAAAACCCTCTAATCGCTTTCTCCCCTGACATATGTATATGCATATATCATTCTATAGATAATGTGTTATTTCACTAAGTATTTGTTATGTTACAATAGTCACCTTGTAGAAATAGAAAGCATTGCCATGTAAAAGGTACGCTAAGCCCTTGATACCATGATACTTAGGATATAGTTGGAGAGAACATCAGTCCTACAAGCAATGATGATAATAATACAGTTAGGAGGTGTGGGAGTTTGAAAGAAAATGGCCCCCAAAGGGAATGGCACTGTTAGGAGGTGTGGCTTTGTTGTAGTAGGTGTGGTCTTGTTGGAGGAAGTGTATCACTCTGAAGATGAGCATTGAGGTCTCAGAGATGCTCAAGATATCTCCCAGTGTCTCAGACCACTTCCTGCTCCCTAAGAGATTAGACGTAGGACACTCAGCTATTTCTCCAGCACTATGTCTGCCTGTACACCACCATGTCACACCATGATGATAATACACTGAACCTCTGAAAATGTAAGTCACCCCAATTAAATGTTTGTCCTTTATAAGTGGTACCATGGTCATGGTGCCTCTTCACAACAATAGAACCCCTAAGACAGGAGGGAAGGCAGCAATGGACAAGATGGATGACTATTGTGAACCAAGTGGCTAGGCAGGCATAGAACACTGCCGAGCCTTTTCTTCGTCATCTCAGACCTTCTTTCATCCTTTTCTGCAGCATCCAGCTTTGGGTAGACAGGAGCTGATGGCGCTGCACTTTCTGCCTCACTGGCCATTTGCTCCTGTGACCTCCAAATACATGCTTATGCTCAGTTGCTCAAGGGTCAAGACCAGCCCTAGACCACTTGTGAAGAGGGCTGCTAGATTAAAAAAAATACTTCTTGCTTTCTCAGTTGGAAAGACAATTCTTTGGAGGATATTCTCCATAATTCCCTGAGGGAGCCAGCTAGGCTGGACTATTTACCACAGTAGTGACCAATAATCCAATGCACCCCATAGGCTATCCAAGAGGACATTTGCGGATTTATTTTTTCTAAGTGAAATGTGAAGACCATGAGGCATTTTTGGCATTGGAAGAAAATGTATGTAAAAGGTATTTTATTTTTTTAGAACTTCATATGTATATACAATGTAATATGATTGTATCCATCCCCATTTCCTCCTCCTGTAGTATCTCCTCTCTCACTCATCCACCTTCCAATGTTCTGTTGTTGTCTTAGGAAAACAAACCTGCTCATAGGTCTATAGGGGTGGTGCTACCCAGTGGAGCATGAGCAATATACCAGTGGCCATACTATCAAAGAATAATGATTCTACCTCCCCAAGCAGCTTTCAACATCCAAGAGCTCTTCAGTTAGGGGTAGGGCTTCATGAATTCTGTCCCCTTACTTTTGGTTGGTTTGACCTTATGCCAATAATGACAGTTGCTGTGAGTTTATTAGTACAGTATCTGTGCCATGGCCTGAAAACATCATTTTACAGCACTTGTAACTATCTTCTGGTTCCTACATTCTTTCTGATTCCTCTCTAGCAGTTTCCTGTGCCTTGGTGACACCAGTAGGGTAGTTGATAAAAATGTCTACCTGAATAAGGGCTAACTACTCACAATTACCTTATTCTCAGCACTTTGACCAGTTATGAGACTCTACATTGACTGCTGGTCATTGATAAAAGAGGCTTCTCTGATGAAGGTTGCAGGTAGCCCAGGTATATTTTCATAAACATAAATATTTAGGATATAACTTGACAATGTGACCATTTAATAAAATACCAACAGTAGGTCCTATCCTAGAGCCTAAGACCCCCATGAACTTTTGTCCATGTTTACAGTACAGAGCATGAATTCCCTTCTGTGGAGAAGGACTTAAATCCAGCTGAAAATTGTTACTGCAAGTTAGATATGCCACTATTGTACAAGTGAGCACATATTGCTTAGCAGGTCAATATAGCACATAGGATACAGTACTAGGTAAGATTACTGATGTGTTCTCTCCACTAGAAACCTACACAGTGCCTTTGATATTACAAAACTTAGCCATTAGACAGGAAGTTTCTTTGTAGGTTTATTGATATTGACCTGTGTCTTTCAGACAAAGTGTGTGGTATTTTCAGTAATAGGGTTTTACCCTGTAGTCATGGTAGATAACCAAGAGCAATTGCAATGGCTTGTGTTGTTTTGGAGACCTCTGGGGACTCTGTTTCCTTGGTAGGGAAGTATCCCATGCCTCGTGCTGCCATTTACAAAACAAAACAAAACAAAACAAAAACAAAAACAAAAACATGTATTCTGAGAGAAGCACTGACCATTCATGCAGGATACCTCTGTTTGAACCCCTTAAAAATATATATAGTGAAATGACCTTACTAATTAGTGTGTTTCTATAAGGTTTCATCATACATCTTTGGGTTTGGTTAACCCATGCTCTATCTGTCTCCAAGCTCTCTGTCCCATGCCAGCTTACACTTCCCTCTATTCTTTTATACCAACATGCATCCCCTCTAATTATATTCTTTTAACTGGACTGTGAGAAGATGGGTTTTTATATGGCTTTTTCATATACCCTTTTAGATCATTCTCTCATTTTTATTCTCTATTCACTTCTGCTCACCCCTGGTTAAGCCTTTCCACACCCAGTATTGCATCATTTGTTTTTCCTATAATCTACACTTTCCCTTTTCCCTAATGTATTTCCTTCTACCCCCCTCTTCAGAATAAGGTGTTTTAAAAGTGTCTCATTGGAGAGATGGCTCAGCTGGTAAAGGTGCTTACACCAAACTGGACTACCTGAGTTCATCTCTTGGACACACATAGTAGAAGAAAAAAAACTCCCCAAATCTCTACATTCATGCTGTTGAGTGTGTGTATAAGCATGCCCCCCCACACAACAAATATGTAAACGTAAAACTGGCTACTCTTTCAGAATAAACTGGACAAGATTATTTGGGAACTTGTAGATATTTTGTAGTAATTCAAAGAGATTTTACTAGGATGATATCAGGAGGCATGATAAAGCTAACAAACAAGCTTGGATCGGATATGGGGTAAAGAGGAGGTATCAAGGATGTCTCCAGATTTATTGTGGGGAAATTGGAATTAATAAAACTTCTAATTGAACTGTTGAAGACATAATTCTTGAGTCTACAGCAGATAGTTCAATTTTAAGAAGTGAAAGCTAGAAAAAGTATTACTTTGTATTCTAGTTGGTTAGACAGCTGGGTATTCTTAACCTGCACATGCTAGAGGACATTGCCAGGAAAAGCAGAAATCTAAGAAGCCTTCATCTTTCCTGAAGTTTTTCAGGCATCAGCTAAATGTCTGGCATATTCTCAAATGGCTGATACTTTTATATAATCATTTATCATTGCATTATACTTCATGAATTAATAACTAAAACAAAAAGTTAAATATATTATTCTTGCTTTACAGATGATGAAGTCAAGAAATCTGTAGCTTTGTGGCTTCTTTAGGTCCTAAAACATGCAGACTAGAGGTTCAAACCCACATCTCTCTGATCACTGTGTCTTCACTGCTGAACTTCAGGTTTACTCTCCTTTTTGTCTCTTCATGGTGGGTCAAGAATAACTTTTAATTGGCACATTTCCTTTTTTCCCTCTCTTTTAAGATTTCTAGTTCCCTCCGGTCACAGTGAAAAACAAGAGTTTTGCAGTTTCACAGCAGCTGAGTCTAGATTCTTCCTCTGTTGTTGTCCCTGTAGTTTCCTGTCAATCTTCCTTCCCCGTCTTGTCTGTAACAAGACTCCAAACAGACCTCAGAACATTAGATATCATCTCAAAACTGTTTCCCCCATAAATAAGCCAGTAGATGTAATTGCAGCAAATTTGTTTTACACCACCATTTTCATTCATCTTTTAATCATCTGCCAATACATTAGTCTAAGATCATTTCCCTCATCCTTGTGCATCTTTTTCTTAAAGAACAGACTATTAAAGGTAAACAAAATTTTTAAATGGCTGAAAATGCCTCTAACAGGAGAACCATATACACCATATAGATCATTTGTTCCCCTCCACTTCCTCACTTCCCTGAAGATATTTGCAGTATGTCATTTTCTCTACACCAATAGCTAAGAGTCAGATCATGCATACATATCTCATTTAGAAGGATGAGGTGAGCCCAGACAAGACTTGGCTGAATGGCTTCTTAGGGTGGTCTGGATGCTAAAAGTTATCTACTCAGAGGGAACCATAAATTCAGAGCAAAAGTCCAAGTTATATCAAGAAAAAGAACTGACACAGTCATCAGGAAGCAAAGTTAGACCTAAAGAATGTGGTGAGGTTATAAACAGGAGATTATATAATGAGGTCATAAGCCAGAAGGATCAGAAACACATGGGATGTATAGTGTAGGGTAGGTTTGGACAAGTGGCTCAGGACTAAGATTGTGTCTAATCAGAGGGTATTGGAAGCCTGTTTTTATTTGATGCCAGCTGTTTGGTACAAGTGTAGATTTAATGGATTAAAAGCCTGGAAACCAGACCTTATTCCTAAGTAGGGGAGTTTAGGAACTACAAGCTAATAGCTTAACTGTTCATCATCCAATTAGCTGGGGTCAACTGTATAGCTATTTCTGTGCAGCTATCTTCATCCTGCTGATCCATTCATTCTTAAACTGACACCATTATTTTCAGACCTGGATCAACCTGTGTTGTGTATCAAGTCGTCTGCTTGGAAGTAGAACTATAAACAGGAGGTTAAACTGAATATATTACTGTCTTGAAGGAGGCTTCTGTGTTGTGTGCAGATATACCCAATAGAAATGACCAAGTACTTTACTATGGGGATATGAAGTCCAAAGGAAGCACAAGAACCACACTCATGAGTAGAGAAGGTGTGATTGAGCTAATTTTGACATTGTTTAGCAAAATGTCGGGTTGGTGGCATTTAAAGCAAGCTCTGTTGTTACCTGTTGTTTGTAGAGCTGCACCAATAGCCATAGTGACCCCCTGGGAAATGCTCTGTGAGAGTTTTTGGGAAAAAGGGTCAACATCATTGCAGGCCCGAATCATTTCCTCAAGGGACTTGTTTCTAAAGGTGCCTCTGAGGACATTGTGGAAAACGCTGTTGGCATTCTCGAAAGCTAGTTGTTTAAGGAGTTTGTTGTCAGTTTCTTGTGTGCCCCAAACCCATTCTGCAGCCTCTGGACGTCTCCCTACAAATTCTGTATAAGGTTCATTGAAGCTCCTTGAATGATCTTCGTAAGGGGTGTAAGCATGGATCCTCCACTTGGGAGAGCTCGCCAAGTACCAGTAGCAGCCTGAGAGGTTTGTCCTAAGAGACCTATGAGAAGCTTAATCTGGAGATTTTCAGAGACAAATTTTTCTTCACCAGTGAGTTTATCAAGGGTCCATTTTTGAGTGGAGGGCCTTTTTTGATTCTTAGTAGCAAGGTTTTGGCAACGGTCATAGAATTCAGATTTCCAAGTTAAGTATTGCCCTCGGCTAAGGACTGCCTATGCAACACAGTGCCATTCGGCTGGGGAGAGGTATCCCTCTCCTGAGAGGGCCTCCAGTAAGGCAAGGGTGAAAGATGCTGTGGGACCATAATTTTTGACCGCTGAGTTAAGTTCCTTAAGGGTCTTAAATTTTATTCTTTTAAAGGTGTTTTCAGTTGTTTCTGTTTGTTTATCTTGGTCTTCATTATCTGACTCAGAGTCATTTTTATCCCTCTTTATTAATTTCATCCTCTGAGTTTTCCTCCTTGTCCTCCTCCCTAGTTGTATGAGTAGAGGAGGGGTCTTGGTCAGAGGAGGATGGTGTATGTTTGGAGCCCTGGCAGGTTAAGACAGGAAAGGCCAGCTTAGTGGATTTGGAGATTTTTGGGCTGGCACCTGGTGGAAGGGAGGGTTTAGGGGCTGTAATGGGCTGAGTGGGAAGTCTGAATATCGATTGGCCAACTGTGGTCTGGAGGGATGTAAGGTCTAGAGAGACCTGTGAAAACTCCTGTTGTAATTGTAAGACCTCTTTAAGTTCTGATATTTGTTGGGTGAGATGTTTTTTAGTTTGAATTAAGGCATCTATGGAAGATGGGAGAAGGGGGGCCAAGGGATAAGGTGGAGGACCTGTAGGGTCTGTAAAGCCCTCGAAAGGAGGCCAGTTGGGGGTGTGATAAGCGTCCGATGCTTCTTCAAGGTCCTCCTCATCTGAGGGACTTAGGTGATTGGTTTCTAGTTTGGGGTTTGAATGAAAGACAGGGTAAATTTTAAGGTTTTTAGGGGAATAAGGCTTGAGGCCCTGTAAAGAGGGATAGAGATTATGGGTGGGTTTGTCTGTAAGATGTGATGGGGGGGTTGGGTCTTGTCAGGTGGCATAGGGATGGAAATTGAAGGACAGGGAGAGGATGGAGGTTTGTCTATGGGGTAGTCAGAAGAGGAAGAATGAGCACAGGAGAGGGGCTCAAGAAAGTTTTTAATTCCAGAAGAAAGGTGAGCAGAGCCAGGGGAATTGGTAAGGATATCATTAATAAGATTCTAATAACTAAAAGTCTGTAAGGGAACTGCCTCAGGTCCCTTTTCTTTGAGTAATCTATTAAGATCCTCTCCAACCTTTTTCCAAGTTAGGGGATGAATGTCTGGGCCTTCTAAAATGACCCATAGACATGTTCTTGACATAAAAGCAAAAAATTGAATTAAGTCCTTACATTTTACTCGAACTCCTCTTTCCCGAAAGTAAGTCTTAAAACCCCTAATGAATTTGACCTCCGTAGACAACTTTTGGTCCATTATTATGGAACAGAATGAGGGGAATTTACCAGGGGATCAGTTGCTCATGAGTGGTGAGAATGTTCCCATACCAACGTCCGTCGCAATCGGCGAGCAGGACTTCCTTGTCGGTGTGCACTGCTGAGAGTTTCCTTGGGGAGGGTCTCTGTTCGGAGAAGAGTCCGTACCTCAGGCCCCACATTGGGCGCCACCTGCCCTGTCCAGCAGGGTTCTGGTAATTCGAGGGTCTCGAGGGGGACTAAGCCTGAAAATAAATGGGCAAGAAAGAAAGAGCGAGACCAAGCAATGGGTTGTCAAGATTTGTTTATTGAACTTAAGCAAAGAGTTCTTAAAGAGAAAGAAAGAGGAAGTAAGGGAGGGGGAGGAATGGGTGTTTTACACCCTTAGGCCTGGGCAGGTGTCCTGAACATTCTTGTGGTTTATCTCGGAACACTATCCTTCCGGGAGGGGGTGGGGTGTTTGACTAAATTGGCGGTTAGCCAGGCATGGAGGTCACCAGGCCTCTTGTAAAGGAGAATTTTATAGCTAACCAGGGCTGGCTCCTGACAGAAAAGTTTATAAGAATTGGTACTACTGGGTTCAGTGGAAAACTCTGAACTTAGGCAGGGTAAACCTCTCATGGTTTTCCACCCAAGATACCTTGTAAGTCTTCCCTAATACTCAATCCTCTTTCATTCACCACTGGTCTCCTCTACATTATTCATTAAGACTAAAGCTCTGGATTGAACTTAGAGCTTGCTCACTGATTGGGGTTACCAGTCTGGAGCTCCCCATCTCTGCTTTCTGAGGATGGATTACAGGCAAATTGCCATCCATATATCCAACATTTAAGTTTATTCTGAATATCCAAACTCTGCATGGAAAGTGCACTAAGCATTTAACCATCTCCCCATCTCCTGAGTATAAGGCTTTTGTATTGAATAAGTAAAGACTTAGGCCAAATTGGTTTTATATGTAATTAGTAGATACTGAACCATTTGTTTAACTGGGGATGACTCCTTAAGTCATTCCAGTGGAGCTGGAATTTGGAGCTCAGATGATGGTATCAGAATTCTGTCCCCTCCACCAGCTCATATTTTCTCTCTTAATCCCCCTATTTCTTCCTTCTCTTCTTTTCTCCACACATGGATCTGCTTTACTTTCTAAGACTTATTTGTGAGCAGACACCCCCAGAAAATAGCTACTGGCATACTCAGCCTGAAATCCTCACAGTTGATTAAAGCCAAAAGCACTTTGTAAGTTAAAAAAATACCCTACCTTTGGATTTTTCTGGATTAACCTGGGAAACAACACTATCTGCTATCTTTGAAACCTGTGTCATGCAGGACAAGAATATCATAAACAATGAACGAAGGCCAGGTCCACTTTACATCTCTAAAACATAAAGAATGGGTGACTATTGTATGGCAAAACACATATCTATTCACCCCAAATAGGGACCAAAGTACGGATACCACCAATGTCCTACTTGGTGAACCAATGAATTTTATTGGGATTAGTTTCAGTGATATGGGTGAGGGATTACTTACAGGAGCAGAAATAACTCAAAGATAGCTACATCACCCAAGCCAATTTGCATGGATGACAGCTCACAAAGATGGGAACCTGGAGCACACAGAACAGCCTGCAGGCAGCTCAACATGTTGAAGAGTGTCCTTTCCAGGTTCCTTCATTGGTTTGAGCCTCTTCCAGGCACCTGGGATGGTTTATGCTTCTCCCAGGCAGCTGGTCTCATCTCAGAGTCTTTGCAGCTTTTCTTTTACAATCTTCTTTGCAGCCCAGCTTCTTTTGGTCTGAGGAAAGCTTTTAGTTTTCATTCCTGGGAATAAAAAGGAAGGACCTGGAGAGTCTGGTCAGTTTCAAGGACTTCCTGAAGCTATTTTGAGTTGTTTACCTTCCAGTTTAGGAAGCATCCCTGCAGGATGGAATGTTTCCATCTCAGAGAAAATTGTTACATGATAATAACCCACTCAGATTATTGGAATTGAGTTGGTAACTCCTCAAAAGTGGTTCAAGAGGCAGAGAGAGTTGTAGGTAAAATGGTAGATTAGAAGTTAAAGGAGAAAAGCAAGAATAGGAAAAGAAGAAGAAGAAGAAGAGGAGGAGGAGGAGGAAGAGGAGGAGTTATTTCTTTGAGTTATTTCTGCTCCTGTAAGTAATCCCTCACCACTATTCTAAAGAGAAGGGATGCTTTGGGACCCTCCTACTGGTAGTGATGAAACATAAGAAAGTTCAGAGGAGAGGACAGCCTATGCACAGACAGGAGGCCAAACTGGACATAGCTCTAGCTTGCAGCTCTCCAGTATGTGTGGGGAAGCCAAAGCCTATTGAAAAGGTAATTAAGGCCCTGGTGAAGAGAGAATGATGGGCTCATCCTCAGGACAAGCCCAGAGCCCTCACAAGTCTCAAAACCCATTTTGGTGAGACAGAGATTCTCCAGTGGATGGGTCAGAGGTAACAGGAATCTTGTTTTGTCATTTGGAATACTCAGGAGAGTGGTTGGATGTTAATTTGAGACAGAATTTACTGCTTAAGCCTAAGTGGCCTACCTGCCTGAGGCGGAGAACAACTACACAACAGCATATAAATTTAATCTCCCATAGCAGGAGAATAAGTGACAGCTCTGGAGGTGGTTGAACAAAGTGAGGGGGCTTGTGAAGCTCAAAAATGCAGGTGTCAGGAGGTGTGGCTTAGGCAATGATATGCATAGGGGAAGCAATTCTGTTCTCAGTTGTCAGAGGTAGATTTCATCTGTTGAAAATGAACCTGGAATTTGATAACTGTGACCTAAGGTCATAGGTTGATCAACCCTGGGGGCCAGCTACCTGTCCTTCCATGTTGTAGGCCCCCAAATTCCAAATGTCTGTTTGTTTAGTTAATACCACACCTGCCTTCCTCCAGCAAAGTGAAGAATATTTAGGAAGTCTTGGAAGTATGAAGACAGGTCCTCCACTGGGCTGATTGTAGCACTGTGGTTGTCCTTCACACCCCCAACACACTTGAGAAATATCCCAACTTGGAACATTAGTCACTCAAGGTAGTCCTTGATTGGGAGTATCAGGAGGGAAAGAGAACCAGACTAAACTTCAGAGCTAAGAGCTAAGTGTGGCCAGCAGAAGCCCTTGGCAGACAAACACTGGAAGCTACTGAAGTGAAGAAAGCTCCAGTGGCAACGGACACTTGTCCTGCACAGCTGGAACACAAGCTACAGGAAAATAAAAAAGCCTAGTAGTTCAACCTGCATCATCCACTTATACATGCCCCACTTTGTGAGGAATTGGAACTAAGCTGTTCTAGGGGTAGTTCTATTCTTCCAGATGACCAGAGTTCTGTTTCCAACAGCATGTCTTGTGGCTCACAACTGTCTGTAACTCTGGCTCTAGAGAATCTGGTCTCTGGTTTGCATAGGCATCTGTTCTGCAGTCTCTCTCTCTCTCTCTCTCTCTCTCTCTCTCTCTCTCTCTCTCACACACACACACACACACACACACACACACACACAGAGAGAGAGAGAGACAGACAGACAGACAGACAGACAGACATAAACATAAAGGAAAATTTAAAAACAGATGCTATACCATGTCACCAACCTTCTTTTGTTTGTTCCTTCTTTTCTTCCCTTCCCTTTTGAAGTTACGTGTTAGCAGCACATTTACTATGTAGTTTGTACACACACACACACACACACACACACACACACACACTTCATTCTTCAGTGCTGACAACTAAACCTAGAACCTAAGGCTTCATGTGATCTGAGCACTTTGTTTTTTTATGCTTATTCTCATCATTTTGTTCATGCATTCCCCCCACTATTTAGCAATCTTTTTTCTTTATTTTGTTTTTTTTTCCTTTTTTGCACCTGTGTTTTTCCTTTGTCCCATTTCTACTATACTTTCAGTAGTGTGTTGATCTTATCTCGAGTCTTAGTTTTGTTTTCAACTTTGTCCTATTTTTTTGTTTTAAATACTCACACTTTAATTTTTTAGTTCCTTTCTTGCAATGATCTGATTTTGTTTTTAAACTTTCTCATTAATTAGGATTTTTTATTTTTCTTTTCAAAAACATCTTTCTATTGTTTTCCTCTTTTCTCTCCATCACAATATTGCTCTCCATTTTTTTCTTTTCATTTATTTGACTTTGGTTACACTGTAGTTTCCCTTTTTCTGCCTCCACATGTTAGCTCATTCATTTACAGTCTTCCCACTTCCCTTTAGTAATTTTTAACATCACAGCATATTCTATATTGCTTTTTATCATTTTCTGGTTTTCAGCCATTGCTTGATATGCTAATATGTTTTAAACAACTTTAAGAACATTTCTATGTCTTGTGCTTTTTGATATTGTTCCTATAACAGGGTATTTTCTCCTAACTGAGTGATAGTGGAGGAAGATCCCCAAATAAAAGCAGAAGCGAGTTCCAAACCAACAGATGTACAAATCACATCACAGAAACAGAATGTATGTGAGAACACAGGGCAACACAATTCCTTGACTGAAAGACCTCCCCACTGTGGCTCAGGTCCCGAGGATCTCGGCCCAGGACTGCGGCAACCCCAATCACCAGGCAGAGGTGAAAATTTGATGCAAACAGCAAGAAGTTTTATTGCAGTTGTTTAACAAGCTAACCCCATGTTAGCTTGGGCCTTTCATCCATCCACCATGGCTGATGGCTGGGGAAAGATGCCAAGAAACCATGGAACAAAATTCTTATAGGTCAATATAAGGAGAGTGTCTAAGGGTATGCACAGGCTCAGGATTGGTGTGCCTCCAGGCTTGGAGGACTTTCCCTGAGTTGGTTGGCCAACTGGTTGTTATGTCCCATAGGCCCTCCCAGGGCTGTTGCTATGCTCTGCACATCATTGCTGTGCACTTGTCAGTAAAGCACACCCAGAGCTGTAAAGCATAGCACTATCAGCTAACTTCTGATTGGTTCCTTGCTACGAGGCAGGCATCTGACCTCCTAGTGACCAAGGCAAGGTCAGGCAAGCGCGTGTTAGGTTATGGCTGCCGAAATGGGGAGCAGGTCCCTTCAGACTACTGAATTCAAAGATAATGAAATGGGCAAAATCCTGGATAAGACTTCTTAGTAAAGATGAACACTATGCTCAGAAGGAATATTAACAGCATTCATTCACTCTAGGAACTAGATAGGATGAGAAAATCAGTAATACCTGTGAAAAAAATCAGCAACATGGAAGAAAAACATCAGCAAGGAAATTAAAATTTTGAAGACATATAGAAATGTTAGAGGTTAAAAATCAGTGAACTAAATAAAACAGTGAAATGCATCACCAACTCACTCACCAATAATGGGGGATAGACAGCCTGCTAAGATTAAAAAATTAGACACAAATAGCATTTGTCCCCAAGAAAAGTACCTCATATTAAAGACATCTATAGACTGAGAGTCCAAGAATGGGAGTCATTCTGTCAAGCAAGTTAAAGCTGAATAAAAGCTGAACCATCTGGCATAGTTATTTTGATATCTGATGAAGTAAACATCAAACCAAAAGTAGCCACTATGTAATACAAAGGGAATAGCTTGCCAGGAAGATTGAATTATTGTGAATATATATGCACTGAACACTGGGCGCTGGGTTCCTGATTTTAGAGTGGCTGCTCATACTTCACAGAACCTACCAAGAAAATCCCTACAACTATGCCCAGCAGCTTAGCTGTCAGTTGAGTTCAGATCCAGTCAAGGAAAACCAAGATAAGCCATCACAAGACTGTTCCCTGTCAGCCTGATGGGAAATCATATCTCTATGTCCCATTTTACTTTAAAAACAAGGAAATTGTAATGTGACTTAATATGATGTGACTATGCATATGCAAACCAAGCCATAGTACCTCCCTAATAGGTGGCAAAGTCTCTTGAGGAATGTTTAGATTTTTATTGTTCCATAACTTAAGTATAACATATATGCATATATGTGCTAACCTCTGATATTTTCTTAAATCAACACACATTATATAATAAAGAAAAAGGGAAGAAACCACAGATAATTGCCTAATTTATATTTAATAGGTACAAACATATTCTTAGCAAAATAAGAGAGAAAAAAATCATTGCAGTTAAAATCGTCATAACTGGCCACATGGCTTCATCTGGTATTTATAGCTACCTTGTGTTAATACCCATTCTGTATTTCCTCCACTCTCAGCAAGTATCTCAACAGGTCTCGATTCTTTACCTGGATAGGTTTCCCATATCTTCATTCCTGAAATATTTTGGCTATTTATTATGCTGCCTAAATTGGGTTATTGTAGTTTTTCATTTACTGTAATTATAGGACAAGGTAACACAGGACATGCCCTAAAGGATTCCTTGCATTCCAGAAATACTCTTCATTGTCTTCTGTGTGAGTTGCTTTTCTGTTTCCGTAATACAACACCTGTAAGAAAGCACAACTAGTCCAAGTTCCCAAAAGCTTTTACATTTGCCACACAAAACGAAAGCCTGACAACTACACAGTCAGGTTTGCCACAGCACTGAAGCCAGTCTAGGTACCAGTTTTTATATCTTTATTTTTCTGTTGCCATCACAGAATCATAGAATACTCTGACAGGAAGCAGTGTAGGGGAGAAAGGAAATTTTGGCATGTAGTTCCACAGAGAAGAGTCTGTCTTGGTGGGGAAGGCAAGGCAGTGAGAGCGTCAAGTGACTTGTCAGAAAGAGAGAAAACAGGAAATGGGGCCCAGCTCTGAAACCCCAAAGACTACCTCTAATGATATTCCTTCTCCAGTTAGGCTCCACTTTTTAAAGGATCCATAACCCTCCCTCCCAAACAGCACTGCCATCTGGGGACCACATATTCAAAACCATGAGCCTGTGGGGCACATTTCTTAATCAATTCACAATACCTCCATTGTGGAAAAGCAATCTTACTTCCTTAGCAGTCTGAATCAGGAAAACCCCTGATTTAAGATCATGAGGAACCTAAAGTGGTCAAAGGAAAAATCTTCACTGCCAGTTCAGTGGAATGCTTTTTGTGCCTGTTGGTGTGGGACCAAAAGTTCTATGACAGCAACATACCAGGTTGTGGGAATAGGAAGCAAAATGTCTTCTCCTGGGTCATCAGCAGTGTTGGTGAAGGACATAATTTACATACCAGCCCCTTGATTCATGTGCCTGTGAATACAGGCTAAGTGTGAAATAGCACTCTATATTGGATACTGGTTCAAAGTATATACTGTCTTGTGGAAAACTCTGCCACAGCTCTCCATGCTTTTGTTACATTATTGACACTGCAACTGTCCATGTGTACTGCCCAACGTCATGCCCATTGTGAAAACTTCCCTTCACCAAAGTACTGCAGTACTGCCCCATAAAGAGGCTATAATGTTGTAGTTGTTCACTCTGGGAGTTGCTTGCAGAACATGTAGAATCATCGGTAAACCAGGTCATTTTCTTCTCTTGATCAGTCAACTAATACTAGGGCACACCCTATGAGAATGTAGGTGCACACTGTGGAAGGAAAGCATTATAATGAAAATAGAAGCTGTAGGCATTTGGACAAATTCTTTATGAGAC
This sequence comes from Cricetulus griseus, assembly GCF_003668045.3. NCBI lineage: Eukaryota > Metazoa > Chordata > Mammalia > Rodentia > Cricetidae > Cricetulus > Cricetulus griseus. The sequence goes on along the minus strand of NC_048595.1, from coordinate 66,121,285 downwards.
TTGATTGTGCCTTTAGGGCCTACTCAAGCTTAATCATGTATATGCCATTTCCATATGACGATGGATTGCTATTGCAAATATCCAATTTATGACTTGATGGGCCAGATAACACCCAGCTCATAATGGGTAGCTCAGATCCCATGGCTCATTGTGAAACAGTTAGCTTCCACAAAGACCCAGTAATAATCCAAGTGCTGTTTCTAAAAGGGAAAATAGTTGTCTTCAAAAGATGGAAGTGTCTTATTCTAAAATCTCAAGTGCCTCTGCTATGATTCATGGATGGGGATCTAGCAGAAACTCCAAACAGCTACCCTACATGCCACGAATATCTCCAGTCTGGATAGTGTGTCCCAAATGGCAGAGAAGTCTAAAGAGCAGCCTGGCCTGGTTGAAGAGCCTTCTCCCATTCTGGATTCCACTCAGATCTAGCAGCTTTTCTGAGTCACTTTTCACATGGGCCAGAGCAACACACTTGAGTGAGTGATGAGCTATCTTCAAAGTCCAAAGTTTAGTGGCCTAAACTTTGTGATTCTTATTTTTTTGCTGGTGAAAGGTGCCAGGGGTAACACATTAATCCTCCATGTTAGAAGGAATATCTCAGCATGCTCCATACCACTAAGCTCTAGAAGATTAACTGAAGTAGAAGGCTCTTGAATTTTGGTTGGACTTACTTCCCATCCTGTGATCCAGTATGACAAAGTCCAGAGGGGTTGCAACCTCCTGTTTACTTGGTCAAATTAGCATAATAAATCATCAATATAATGGGCCAATATAATATCTTGTGGCAGACACAAGATCCATATGAACAAAGTTATAATACAAGGATGGAGAATTGACATACCCTTGATGTAGAACAATAAATAAGTACTGCCAGCATTCATGAGCTCAATAGTTCCATACACATACAGGAGATATGCTAATAACAGACAAATAGACTTAACATTAGAAATCACATAATTATCAATATATATGAAAAAAACTGTTAATAAAATTCAATATGCCTTCCTGATAAAAATCTCTGTCAATTGTACATCTAAAATATATTAATTGTTAGAACTAGAAGGAATATATTTCAACAATAACAGCTGTGTATAAGAAATCTGCAGCCAAATTTATTTGAAATGAAAAAACTGAAAGCATTTCCCCTAAAATCAGTAACAAGACAAAGATGCCCAATCTCTCCATGTTTATTCAGTGTAAAACTAGAAATCATAGCTAGAGAAATAAGACAAGAAAATAAAATAAAGTGGATACTATTTGACTGGAAGATATCACATACTCTTATTTACAGATAATATGATCCTCCTCGTCCTTGTCTTCCTCCTCCTCCTCCTCCTACTCCTCCTCCTCCTCCTCCTCCTTCTTTGTGAGACAGGGAATATCTGTGTTATAGTTCTGGCTGTTCTGAAAAACACTTTGTAGACCAGGCTGGCCTAGAACTCAGAGATATCTGCCTGCCTCTGCTTCCTGATTGCTGGGATAAAAGATGCACCACCATTACTGGGCATGATCACATTCTTAAAAGAACTTTATGACCTAGAAAACTCCTAAATCTGCTAAATACATTCAATAAAGTAGCATGATACAAAATTATGTACAGAAATAATTGGCCTTTCTATAGACAAGTAAGGAACTAGCAGAGAAAGAAATCATGGAATCATAATAAAATCATATTTATAATAGCTTTGAAACTCATAAGACACCTAGGTATAAACCTAGTCAAGTAGGTGAAAGGCTTTTTTTTTTTTTGGAGAGGTTCTTAATGTAATTATCAATTTTTAAATATTTTTTATTTTATAAACAATCTTATTTTATATATAGATCCCAGTTCTATCTCCCTCCCACTCTCCCATGCTCCCCACAGATTCCCCCCAACCCACTCCCCACCTACTCTCCAAGGATATTGAGGCCTTCCACGACTGAATCATCAAAGTCTGTCAAATCCTTTGGGGGAGGGCCTAGGCCCTCTTACGTGTATCTGGGCTGCAATTGTATCCCACCATAGGGAATGGGCTCCCAAAGTCCATTTGTGCACTAAGGATAAACACTGGCTCCACTGTTAGAGGTCCCGTAGACTGCCCAGGCCTCCTAGCTTGTGCCCACATTCAGAGGGCTTGGTTTGGTCTAATGCTGGTTCCACAGCTTTACAACCAGGTGTTTATCAGCTGTAGGAATTCCCGATTAGAGTTTTTTGGGTAACTTATGTAAAGTATCATATAGTCTGCAAATAGTGAAAGTTTGAGTTTTTCCTTTCCAATTTGTATCTCCCGATCTCCTTTTGTTGTCTTATTGCAATCATGGATTTTCATAAGTTGAATCAACCCTGAATCCCTGGGATGAAACCTACTTTAGCATGGGGGATGATTTTTCTGATGTGTTCTTGGATTTGATTTGCCAGTATTTTTGCATGAGGAATATTGGTCTTTAGTTCTTTTTCTTAGTAGTGTCTTTGTGTGGCTTGGGAACCAAGGTAATTGTAGCCTCATAAAACAAGAGTTTGGCAATGACCCTTCTGCTTGTATTGTGTGGAACAGTGTGAGGAGTATTGGTATTAGCTCTTTTTTGAATTTCTGGTAGAATTCTGCACTGAAACCATCTGGCCCTGGGCCTTTTTGGTTTGGAGACTTTTGATGACTGCTTCTATTTTATTAGGGATTATGGGTCTATTTATATTTCTTATCTATTCTTGATTTAATTTTGGTAAATGATATCTATAAAAAATTGTCCATTTCTTTTAAATATTCCAATTTTGTGGAGTACAGGTTTTCAAAGTATGACCTGATGATTCTCTGGACTTCCTCAGTGTCCATTGTTATGTCCCCCTTTTCATTTCTTACTTTGTTAATTTTCATGCTCTTTCTTTCTGCCTTTTGGTTAGTTTGTCTATCTTATTGATTTTCTCAAAGAACCAAACTCAAAAATAACTCTTTGTTTTGTTGATTCTTTGTATTGTTTTCTTTGTTTCTACTTTATTTATTTCAGCACTCAAACTGATTATTTCCTGGTGTCTACTCCTCCCGGGTGAGTTTGCTTCTTTTTGTTCTAGAGCATTCAGTTGTACTATAAATTCTCTAGTGTGACTATTCTCCAGTTTTTTCATGTGAGCACTTAGCACAATGAACTTTGCTCTTAGCACTGCTTTCAAAGTGTCCCATAAGTTGGGGTATGTTGTGCATCCTTTCTTGTTGAATTCTAGGAAGTCTTTAATCCTTTTTTAATTTCTTCCTTGATCCGGGAATGGTGCAATTTCACGTTGTTCAATTTCCATGAGTTTGTAGGTTTCTGCAATTTGTGTTGTTGTTGAATTCTAACTTTAAAGCATGGTGATCTGATGAGATACAGGGGTTATTCCAATTTTTTGTATCTGTTGAGGTTTGCTATGTTGCCGAGTATGAGATTGGTTTTAGAGTAGGTTCCATGTGTAGCTGAGTAGAAAGTATATTCTTTTGTGTTTTAATGGAATGTTCTATAGATGTCTTTTAAAGCCAATTGGGTCATTACTTCTGTCAGTTCCTTTGTTTCTTTGTTAAGATTCTGTCTAGTGGTCCTGTCTAGTGGTGAGAGTGGGGTGTTGAAGTCTCCCACTATAAGTGTATGAGGTTTTATGTATGATTTGAGCTTAAGTAATGTTTCTTTTATGAATGTGGATGGCTTTATATTTTGGGCATAGATGTTCAGAATTGTTCAGACTTCATCTTGATGGATTTCTCCTGTGATGAATATGAAACGATCTCCTTCATTTCTTTGAATTGATTTTAGTTTAAAGTCTAATTTGTTAGATATTAGGATTGCTACCCCCACTTGTTTCTTGGGTCCATTTGATTGGAAAACCTTTTCTCAACCCTTAACTCTGAGACACAGTCTGTCTTTGAAGGTGAGGTATGTTTCTTGTATGCAGCAGAAGGATGGATTCTGTCTTCGTATCCATTCTGCGATCCCGTGTCTTTTTGTAGGTGAGTTAAGATCATTAATATTGCCGGGCGTTGGTGGCGCACACCTTTAATCCCAGCACTCGGGAGGCAGAGGCAGGCAGATCTCTGTGAGTTCGAGGCCAGCCTGGTCTCCACAGCGAGTGCCAGGATAGGCTCCAAAGCTATACAGAGAAACTCTGTCTCGAAAAACCAAAAAAAAAAAAAAAAGACCATTAATATTGAGGAATATTAATGATAATTGATTGTTTATTCTTGTTTGTTTTGGATTTATTGGCCATGGTGGTATTGTGTGTGGATTTCCCCCCTTTTTTTCTGTTGGTATTTGGGAAAGTGGGATTATCTATTGCCTATGTTTTTGTGATTGTAGTTATCTTCCTTGGGTTGGAGTTTTCCTTCCAGTACTTTCTGTAGGGCTGGGTTTGTGGACATGTATTGTTTAAATCTGGATTTGTCATGGAATATTTTGTTTTCTCCATCTATAGTGATTGAAAGCTTTGTTGGGTACAGTAGTCTCGGTTGGCATTCACAATCCCTTAATGTTTGTAAAATATCCATAACCTTCTGGCTTTCAGAGTTTCCATTGAGAAGTCGGGTGTAATTCTGATAGCTCTGCCTTTATATGTCATGTGGCCCTTTTCCTTTGCTTCTCTTAAGATTTTTTCTTTATTCTGTAAGCTTGATGTTTTGATTATTATGAGGCGAGGGGACTTCTTTTTGTGGTCCACTCTATTTGGTGTTCTGTAAACTTCTTGTGCTTTCATTGGCATATCCTTCTTTAGGTTGGGGAAGTTTTCTTCTGTGATTTTGTTGAATATGTTTTCTGTACATTTGAGCTGTATTTCTTCACCTTCTTCTATAGCTATTATTCTTAAGTTTGGCCTTTTCATGCTGTCCCATATTTCCTGAATATTTTTTGTTGGGGATTTCTTGGACTTGAGATATTCTTTGGTGGATGACTGTATTTCCTTTAGTGAGTCTTCAACACCTGAGAATCTCTCTTTTATCTTTTGTATTCTATTGGTTGTATAATGCGGAATATCCTTCTCTGTATATGTTTATCTTATTGGTTGTTGAATAAAGTACTGTTGGCCAATGAAGAAGCAGGTTAGGCGGGACTAGGAGTCAAGAAGGATTCTGGGAAATGTAGTAAAATGAAGTCTTGTGATACAGGCAGGAAGTGACATAGCAGGAAGACTCATATATAAACAAGGGCATGAAGGAAGTCGTCCCTTTTTCTCTTGCTCTTCCTCCTTCTCTCTGTGGAGGTGCCATGTAACCACCAGGAAGACAGAACGCAAGGCCTGCATCCACCATAAGTCTTATGATTATGGTTGATAATTAAGACTGAGCTAGCAGATGAGAAATCCTAGTCATTGTTCAAGCAGCATTTGAACCTAATATAAGTCTGTGTGTGTTATTTGGGACCTTAACGCGGCAGTGGGCAGAACTTGGGCAGCCTGGGGGAAAGTGCCCACGTGGCGGCAGGGCTGGGTCAGTTTGGCAGAAAGACTTATCATTACAGTTGTACTTACATCTATAGTTCTTGATACTTAACCCAAGTTTTCTATTTCTAGTATCCCCTCATTCTGTATTTTCTTTATTGTTCCTATTTCAGCTTTCAAGCCTAAAACTGTTTGAATTGTTTCCTTCACTTGTTTGTTTTCTCTTGGCTTTTTTGCATTCTTTAAGGGATTTGTTTATTTCTTGAATTTTTGGTTTGTCTTTTCCTCATTTTCCTGTATTTTTTTTTTTGTGTGTGTGTGAGTTTTTTCTTCCATTACTTTAAGGGATTTTCTCATTTCCTCTTTGAGAGACTCTAATATCTTCATAAAGTTTTTTTTAAGGTCCTTTTCTTCTGCTTTATTGGTGTTGGGATGTTCAGGTCTTGTTGATGTAGAGTCCCTAGACTCTGGTGGTGTCATATTGGTCTTTCTGTTGTTGAGTGTGTTCTTATACTGTAATTTTCCCATCCCGTCTTTGATTTGGTGCAGGTGGGGTCTCTCCCTCTCCTCTAGTCTCCTGGTGGCATAGGTGGGGCAAGACTTCAGTGTCTGTAACTCTGAATGGTTTGACCTCTCCTGGTTTGAGCTCTCCTCACTGAAGCTCATTTACAGGGCATAGGGCAGAGGGGGAGAGGGCAAGATTAAGGTGTGGCCAGAGTCAGGGTAGTCTGTCCTGCAGGGGCAGTTCTACTATATGCAGAGTAGGCCCAGGAACTCCAATGGGGGGATGGAGCGTGTCGAGCCCCAGCAGAGTCCACAGTCACCTCAAGCAGAGGGCAGAGGGCAGAGGAGAGGGGGGACCAAGACTGAGTTGTGGCCACCCCTGACAGGGTGGGTCCACCACATGCAGGGCAGTCCCAGGAAGTTCCAAGGGGGGGCGATAAAATTTTTGAAGAAAAAGAGGTGCGTAAGATGAAGCATATTGACCAGTTTATTATAAAGCCCGGTAGAGTAGGGAGACTAAGAGAGAAGAGAAACAGAGTTAATGGTTGACCACTATGGCCGGTCACCAGAGAGAGAGAGAGAGAGAGAGAGAGAGAGAGAGAGAGAGAAGAGAAGCAGAAGTAAACAGAGAGAGAAGAGTAGAGAGAGAGCGAAGAAGAAGCAGAGAAAGAATGAAGCAGGGAAGTTGGAACTTTTAAAGGGAAAACTGCACATGTGCAATGAGGTTCCACGCATGCCCAGAGTCCTCACACAGGCTGTAAATATGTGGTGGGTGATATGGTGATGGCATGTCCCTGTGCATGCACTGAGTATTGTCATGGGGCTGGGTCTGTCTCTTAAAGAGGTAGAGCCGATCAGCATTAAAGCCTGAACCTTTCAGGGGGACTGTGTGAGCTGGGTCTGAGCAGAGCCCACACTCACATCAAGCAGAGGGTGGAAGTTGGAGGGGGTGGGCCAAGACTCATGAAAGGCCTTTCTAATAGAACTTTCAAGACATTGAATCAAGTCATTGAAGCATACATTAGAGTATAGAAAGAACTCCATATTTATAGGTAGGTTGAATCAATATTGTGAAAATGACTATATTACAAAAAGTGGTATAAATATTCAATGTAAACCTCATTAAATTCCAGTGATATTCTCTTTAGAACCCTTTCCCTAGTCCTACAATTTATGTGGAAGAGAAGCTTTGAACTGATTCAAGTAAAAGAGTGTTTTACACTCTTCAAGGTAGAAGCATAGTCAAGGACATTTTAAATAAGATTCCAACATCAGAGGCAATGATCCCAAGAAATGACAAATGGTGTTGCATAACATTAAAAGTTTTAAACACATCAAGGGAAACATCACCAGAAAAGAGAGCCTAAAGAATAGAAACACTTTTTTTAATTGTACATCTAAAATATATTAAGAACTGCTCAGATTAAATACCCAAAGAAGAATAATTCAATCAACAAATTGGCTAAGAACCTGAATAGATAGTTCTAAAATGAGATACAAGTGGTCAATAAATAGTAAAAAAAAAAAAAAAAAACGTTCATCATCCTTAGCCTTCAGGGAAACAAGATGAAAACTGATTTGAGATACCATCCCATCTGAGTACTAATGGGATTATCATCAGGAAAACAATGCTGGCTAAAAGGTAGGGAAAGTAAAATCTTTTTATTACTTTGGTGGGGTGCAAATTTGTGTAGTCACTATAGAAATCAGTATGTACATTTCTCTAAAACTTAAATATATACCTGCCATATGACCTAGCTACTATGCCACTCCTGAGTATACATCCAAATAAATTTAAGTCATTATACCTCAGAGATACTTGCATATTCAAGTTTGTTTCTGCACTATTCACAATAGCTAGGATATGGAACCAGTCTATATATCCAACAGATTAGTGGACAGTGAAAATGTAGTAAATACATACAATGGACTTTTGTTCAACTGTGAAGGAAAATGTTATAATACCACTTATATGAAAATTGATGATACTATATTCAGATTTCTGAAATGAATCAGATGCATAAAGTTAATGTGTTTCTTCTCGTATACAGACTCTAGATTTAAATGCATGTACGTTTGTGTGTGTGTGTGTGTGTGTGTGTGTGTGTGTTGTGTGAACATAATGGAAAGGGAATTGGGAAATGGGAAAAGGACTCTTAAGGGAGGATGTGGGAGAGAAAAAAAGAGATTAATGTAATACATGTGACATGAAATCAAGAAGCAGAGTGTGTACTTGAGGGATGACAGTGACCAACAAGAGGTGGCAGTGGGGAGGGGAGAAGTCACTAGGAGAAGAGGGTGTTAGAAAAGTACAATGCATATGAATGAAAATGTCATGATAAAACCCATTACTTTATATGCCAGCTTAAACAGGAAAAGAAAAATATTAAGTGGTATTATCAGAAAAGGGTATAATGAATGTTGATCACAAGGCAAAAACAAAAACAAAAACAAACAAAAAAACCCCTCTAAACAAATATACAAGAAACCAAGCACAAACCCAAGCCAACCAAACAGAAAGTGTGAGACATTCTCACACAATGAGCTTCAGAAATATTGTCAAGAAGAGCCATTACTATTATTAGAAGACAGGCAATAGTATGCATCTAGTGTGAACAGCAAGATGTTAACTAATCAGTTGGAAGATTGGTAAATAAAACATGAGTTTTGTAAGGTTTGCAAGTTAATTATGACAGAATGCTGAGAGCAGTATAAGGCTTCCTTCCCTTCTTCCTAAACTCCACCTTTCCCTGAAAATGTTTATCCTTGGCCTTAATGAGAATGGCAGGAGAAGGTTGAATGAAATTGTTCAGGAACAGATCAAACAGCAAAACTCTGTTTTTCTATTTCTGTTCCTGGGAATGGAACTTTTGACCTTGAGCATGCCAGGCCAGTCCTCTACTGCTGTGCTCTGCCTCCATCCTGGAGGGCTATTTGGATGAAGAGTTTCTGTTTTTGTTTTCTGATTATATCATCTTTATTCAGAACTTACTTATTAACAAAATTCATATGGACAGTCACTGTTGTTATCTGTGGGAAATGGTCCAGCAATAACTGGTTTTCAATTTCTTCTTAACAACAACAACAAAAACCTAATATAAGCCACAAGTGATATAGAGGGATAGCAGCAATTCAGACACACCCAAAGATGACATACAAACAAACATTGCAGAACACACATTTGTACACAATATGTCAGCAACTCTTGCAGGGCCCATATGAGTAGGCATCAACTTGAAGCGTTGTGCAATTTTGGGTTAGCAGATGTTAAGCATCTGCATGTGTGACTTCATCTGAGAATTGTCATTATCACAGGGCCATTGTAGAGGAAATATGGTGGACACCACTTACAGGGGAGAATGATGGTCTTTTTGGTATGATTAAAAAATGGAAATAGGCATTTTAGTAGGTCCTGTATTTTGACATTCCTTTAGTATAAGGTTTCACTCAATTTACAGGAAGCCTTAGTCCCCTTGTCTTATTCTCAATATGTCTACATGTCTTATTCTCAATATTCTCCTCCTTGGTCTAGGTTAAGATAGGTGTTTAGTAGTAGTATTAGTAACATGTCACATCATGCCACTCTGTCATGGGGAAATTTTGTGTTCATTAGCAGGCATTTATCAACATCTTTGATGCCAACATGATCTGCAGGACATTTACCTGTTAGATGTTTCATTAAAAGGCTGTAATGCTTCATATATCCTTCTATGGATGTAATAATCAACTTTGCTAAAATGGTTTTAGTACCTGTAACTTTGTCCCAGCTATTCTCCAACACAGCACTTTTATCTGACCCTCTCACTTCCACACTTGATCATATTTAAAACTGATCTTGCATCTTTCTTGTGTTTCCTCATTCCCTCTCCTCTATCTCTGCACATTTTTGTCCTCCTTTTTCCCCTCTTCTTCACTCCATTTACAGGGTTACTTTAGATCTTCCAAGCTGGAAATTTCAGTGTTGCCCTTTCTTTTAATATACTTTCTGGATGACATCCAGCTCTCATGGGACCAGAATCATCTATAATATGAGGAAATTTCTTTCTAAAATGGTAACACACTTAAAATTAGGTACAAGGCTTGGGATAGGATTGACTTGACTTAATGACTTGAGCTTATGTTTTATCATTTTTATTCTGGGTGTTCATTCTTTTATATAAACAATGGAGTTTCCTTTGGAGAGCATTTTTACTTGGTGAAAACATCAACAGATTTCTATCAAAATGCAGGAAAGTTTTATTATAACAAACATCTTCTATAAGTGTCTAACTTGTGTCAGGATATTAAATATTTCCCCCCTCTTTTAATTTTTCTGCTACTTATAAGAAAGAAGTTAATGTAATAATTGTGATTAAAAGCATCCTTCCAGAGGTCAAATGTCCTCAGTCTGATTCATGGTTATAATATTTACTGTTTGTTTGTACAATCACTCACCCCACTAGACTTAAAGATTCCTCATCTATAAAGTATGGATAAATTAAAATATCTACTTGATTAAACTGGTATGTGGACTAATATATTATTATGTATAAATTAGAACAATGCTTGAAACACAAGAAATACATTGAAGGTATAGTAATTTTGCTAATAAGAAAATGAAGGCTTCATAGCCAGACATGCTGGTATACTCCTATAATCCCAACATTTGGGAAATGGAGACAGGAGGATCAGGAGTTCAAGGTAAATCTCCACTTTGTTTGTAGCAAGTTCAAGACTAGCTTGGACTACATGAAAGCCTTTTTTTTTTTTTTTTAAAAAAAGTCCCCTAACTTGATAATTTATGCAGTTAAGAGATGGACGGGGTTGTAGGAAATCAGGCTTTTCTCCCACAGCAGAATTGTATAGTATCCTACAGGAGTTTGAGGAAGGTTGACCATGTTATTGTGGGTTTAGTTTCTTTGCAAAATCTTATACCAACATATGGAGATGCTACTGTGAGTGAAGGAAAAAAAAATCTATCAACTTGGTATTAGTGTATTTCTTTTCATTAAAATATGTTGAAATTGTGAATAAAAAGATGTAAATAAATAGACATTCTATTGTCAAAATGAGAAGACATTAATTGATAAGATGACAAATACACATGTTCCTCCAGTTAAACTACAGATATGGTGTCATTCCACTGAAATTATTGCTGTCCTATTGCAGATATAGACAAGCTGATTCTACAAGATGGTTGTGGGCTGGTTTCAGAACAGCTAAAACAGGATGGAAAAGAAGAATGAGGTTGGAAGATTAGCTCCTCAACTCTAAAATTTATTCCAGGAAGATTGGCAGATAGTATGGGTGAGAAGAAACACAGCAGCTACAGGAAGCAGACCTGGGGGGCCAGGGGCTGCTCTTCAGCCGAGTTCTCTGGCCATTCCCACAGTAATGTCTCCTTGGGAAGCTTAACAGCTAATTAACTTGGAAGAGCCTCTGTGGCCCAGTGTTACTCCATGGAGTACCTTGAGCATTCTGTCCCTCCTCCCTCTTCCCACTGTGGGTCTCCTGCTCTAAATATTTTCCCTAGCAGCCAAGCAATAGGACTTAAGCTTTGCTTCAGCCTCTACTCCCCCCGTGCCCCATTCTGGGCCAAAAGCAAGTAGTCTGAGTCCTTATCCAGCTCTAAGACAGCGCTATGGCTTTAATTGTTTCTGTTCTTTACAGGAACTTAAGGGGGAACTTCAAAACCAAACCTTGTTGCACACCTCGAGCTCCTCACGTAAGCCGCCTTCTTCTGGTGCTTGGAATATTTCACAGGGATTCCTGTTAGTTTCAAGGTAACAACACTGAATCCTGTCTTCTTTTTGCATGCATATCTATTTGGGGATGTAGCTTTAGTTATTTCTTCAGATACTCAATTTACCTAGCAATTTATGCAGCATATTCTACAGGCATATATAAAATTAGATACAGTTTAATTTTTGTCTTTCTGGAAAAATCAGTGATAATGGATAAAACTAATTAAATGAGCAAAGGTATTGCCTACTTCAGAAATAAGTGCAAAAGAATGGGAGTGTGGGAGAGAGATTAATCCCCAAAAGTGGCAAAAGTAAAAATAATTTGTAAAGTAATTGCTATTGGTTAAGCAAAGTAATGCACAAATGAATACAAAATATCAAAATGTTAGGGATGAGCAGTGTACATATAGACTAAATAAACATAAGTGTATGGGGAGCTGGAGGGAGCTAAAGTTTAGGAGTGGGGTTTATGTGTCTGTCACAGGACATGGTGGTCAATTTTAGGACAGTGATGACTATAAATTTCCAACACCTAGACCATGGACAGCTTGACCACCAGATTTGTAATTTAGAATTAATGTGGGTGAATTTTAGCTTTTAAATAAGGAGATGAAAGCCTGTGTTTTGTAAAGACAACTGTTTCCTTTGCATGAATGGGGTAGAG